>NC_051122.1:5301303-5527077 GCF_014839805.1 Manduca sexta | reverse complement strand
ATGATTTATATTTAATTTTTTATTGTGAAACTGTGGCTCAAACTGCATTATTAATTTACAAATTATAAATATAAAAAACTCACATTATTAATTTTAATAATATCAAGTTCTTTTAACGTCTGAGCCAGCATATTAAACGTCATATGCTATAAACAGTTAAACAAATACCATACTGTTGTGCGTAATTAAGCTCGTACAGTTTTTTCTTGCCTGTTGTACGGCACTCAGTTTTCAATTAACGATATAGAGATTTTCCGCGGATCCGGCTGTAATCCGGCGCCATGTAATGGAGCGCAAAAAACTTTGACTTTCTAGGTTTTATTTTAAACTGTCGAGATTATTTTGTCACTGTTTTGACATGAAATACCAACTATAGATTTTTGGTTATTTATGTTTATAGTCCAATGTTATTTGAAATTCCATTTTTAAAATTGTTATAGACGTACGTAAATTATGGGATAAGCCGTATCGTTGTAATTAAAACATACTTGGTTGATAGTTCTCATATATTTTCCGGATGGAAAATTACATAAATTGTTACTTAAAGCTACTGTTTTTGTGTTCTCTTTAACATGTATCTGTAGGACAAAAACATAAAATCTATCTACAAATAAAATTGTGAAAATATTAATGAACTCTTCTTGTTTGACGGTAGACCACTCGTAGCCGTCTGGAAAGAGAAAATCGTGCATTGAGTGGAAAAACAATGATTCTTCAACAGCATTTATAACCATATTGAGAGGTTTCCTTCCTAATAAACATGAACAACTTTTCAATAACATTATTGTATTTTAGTTTAGTTGATAAACTCAATGCCGAGGCAATCAAGTTGCTCGTCCTGTGATGATGGATACTTTTCCTCTTTAATAGAAGCAACGTCGCTCAGAAATTCGAAATAACTTGTCACCAGAACATAATAGTGGTTTTTATTGCTATTAGGCAACATACATAGAAAGTAGTATTTACTTAAAAATATCCTTTACACACCTGGCCACCTGACAAGTCAAAGTGTTCACGTATATCCACACACATCTATCTATCTATATATAAAAAAAAGAATAGAATCACAAATACATAGCGTAGAAAACATTTAATTTCACGAAGCAGTCATGCGCGAACAGAATACGGAACACGAATCTCGTTTGAATTTTTCCACCCATAAACGGTTTCAATTTCCCCAGTACTTAAAAGCCGTCTAACGGTAACGATGCACGCTGGGCTCCCATCTTGGCGGCCATTTTAATTGTGAAGCTGGCCAAATAAGCAAATTTGTATGCGACTTGCACACTCAATTGACTGCCAGTAAGTATTTTAAAATTCGAACGAATAATGCCGAAACGCGAATGCACAAAATAAAAGGAACGCGCATTTGAAAATTGCGCGAAGTTTTTGTCCACGGCGCTGTTTTTATGTGTTGCGTACTTTTGCTGTGCAGTGATATAGTACATTGAAATGACAGTCTCGGTTTGTTAATTTGTTCTGTCTGAATGGGTCTTTGATAACGTCGATTAAAGTATTTTTTGTCACTTTAGCGGGTACAGCAGTTACGATGTTCTGTATTTTATGGAAAGGGGAATGGTGGAACTCATTCTTCATAAAGTTTGAAACCAATTTTCCGCTATGGAATAAGGATTTCAGCACAATAAACTACTACTTAGATATATACCGCTGACAAATTCACATTCATATCAAACTACAAATTTAATGTAAAGTGTATCATCTATAGTTATATTATTATTCATTTTAATTTTGTTGCGACATAATATATACCGGAATATTATATTCCGGTATGTATTATGTAAACATAAATTTTAGTCACAAGGAAACCATGTCTAAAATCCCTCTAAAAACGGAAAAGCTAGATTTTGCGAGAGATTAAAATGTACCAACCACATGAACCCTCTCGCGTGACCAAATCAGCTCCTCACAGTCCATCCCTTCAGGTTGACTTGAGAATTTCACTGAGATCACGCAAGCTCTCGTGTTGCAGATTGAGTCGTCTCGTGCTGCAATTAGGATGAAAGGTTCCTGCATGGGTTGGTGTTTGTGGATTAGAAGATTTCGTTTAAGAATATTCGGTCTATATTTAGATTAGTGGACTGGGTTCGATTTTCAATAAGATAAGTTAGGTTTGACTTTTGGTGTCAAAATGTATGAATATTCTTTGTTTATATTGATAACGAATATTGCGTGTTTACATTTTTCACTTCAATTAGATATTCACGCGAAAAATCTTTGTTAAGTCCGAACCAGTCCTGCCTGCTGATAACTGATCCTTTCTTGAAGACTATCTTAGGCATCTAACTCAGAACATAATCGGTTTAATCTTCCAAACTATCGAAGTTAAAAATGACTGATAAATTATATAACAACTGTCTATAATAACTAAAATGACCCTTAAGCATCCAATTAAAAAACAATCAGTTTCATGTTCCGAACGCGCTTCGCATAAAAAAAAAAAAATACTAATAAATTATACAACATATTATCCGTCTACAATAAAAGCTAAGTATCTGTAATAATATTCCATACTTTGAGTACGTATGTACTTACGTAAACGCATTGTATTGTCTATTGTACATGACGTTAAACAGGTCTACAGTCCTCCCACAATAGCTCCATTGCAAACGGAAACAGCTACTGAAAAAACAAGTTTTCATATAACACTGGCTATTGTTCGTATGAAATATGTCCTTCTACGTAAAAGGTTTTAATTAAATGCGCGGCTTTTGATTAATTCTCACATATTGTTTGTATTTATGGCTTTGTAACTTTTCTATTAAAAAAATGTGTACGATTTATGTTTAGTAAAGAATGGATAGAAAAATGTCGGCAATCATATTTTTGCTATCTAATGTTGAGCTTATTGATTTTACAAATATGGTTCAAATTAATGCGATATATTTAAAACGAATAATAAATGAGTGACTACTGACTGTTACACCCAGAAATTCATGGATTACAACCTTATTTAACATTTATGTGAAAAAGAATGGGTTTTACGATCTTTTCAAAGTTTGAGCCGCTAATGTTTTAAAGCTTTTAAGCCTACACGCCAAAATCTTCTTAAGATTTCAGACCTAAGTAAGAATGGAAGGAGCAGATTTTAATAAAATGTTAAATTTATAAATCGTACTAAAAGAAGGTAAAAACAGATCTCGTAATATACTTTTTACGTAGCAATGGCATCTAGCGTCATAATATTGGGATTGGTTTTATCCAGATGCCGGCATAATTGTGTCGAGTGACGAGGGATAATAATCTCTTGTGATACGCTGAACGCCATTTCGCTTACCAACAAGAGCAATAGAGTCATACACATACACGCGCAGAAGCGCAAGTTGTGCACCCACTTTCCGGCGCGTGTATTCCGTCCCATGAAAGGGGCGAGCCTCTCTCCATATCAGGCACGAATTCCAAACTCCGGGCTGATACTGAGTAGAAAAACTCAAATATAATTTTGCTCGTCCCGGTGACCGAACACGAGACCTCAGCACTGAAATTGTATCGTAATACAACTACGCCATCGAAGCATCACGGAATATGATAAAAAACTTTTACATTTTCTTTGCCCCTTTAGTTAAAAATGACTCATAAAAGATTTCCTCTCGACTTCATTTACGTTCACAATTTGCATTCTGTAATTAACGAGTGTTCAGAGCGATTTACTGTCGTCTACCCTTCAAATTTCTCGGTCAAAGAACTTACGTCACAGCGATGAAGCCATTTTGTCCGACTCTGCGAGTTATTGTCGAATCGTTAATAAAGGCGACGAACTTATTACTGTAATACTATTTTAGGTTTATAGTGTTTGACTGTTTTAACATTATAAGATAATGCGACGAAGTGGTTTTTCAAATTATTATACTATATACTAGAACTAAGTCCTCGCCGCGTCCATCTGTCTGTTTAAACGCAATAAAATCAAAAACTATTAAATTGATTTCGATGAATTATGACATGGAGATAGTTATAGAATATAGGCTACTTTTTATATCGGGCCTTTTATATAACGGGACTTTTATCCTGAAAAAACTCCATCACGTGGGCGAAGCTGCGTGCAAGAGCTAGTATAAAAACTATTTTATTCAATCATTGATATTATAAAAGTTGTTTTGTATCCTGCAAAGACTCTTTCACGTGTGCGAAACCGCGGGCAAAGGCTGGTATAAAAACTATTTTATTCAATAGTTGATATTTTAAAGTTGTTTTTATAGAGCTAAATCGGAAGTAAATATTCTAAATATAATCAGCTATCATTGTATATTTAGGTATTATTGGGCACTTAATTAATTAGCATTATAATACCTACATAAATTTTATGATTAACGTGTAAATATCGTTCCAATTTTAAAATATTTCTGTTGACGTGAAATTCCGCAATCCATTGCAAATGAAATTATTTTTATTCCAAAAGATTTCGCATTGGATTTAAAAAGGGAACTAGGCCAAGGGGACTGTGATATGAATTCATGTAAAATATAAATATCACACCTATTTATTAATAATTTTTCCAACTACACGCATATGTTTTTTTATTCATCAGAGATTACTCATAAAATAGGATTCTGTTAATTGAATCTCGAACTTCTACGAATTTGTATGATACATTTTTTTTATATCTCAATCCATCGAATACATCCGGAACAAAGGTCCGAATGCTTGATAGCACAGTCATGTTTCATGTTGGTGAGGCGATTTGTTCGAATAGGCATCAATATTAGTATATATTGATAATGATGAATAATGCAATGAATGCATATTAATTTAATTGTATGTAAAAAAACATTTTTATAACTGCAGTTTGTGCTAATAATAAAACTCTTTCCTTTCTTTCTTCTATATAAATCGGTACATATCAACTATATGTTATATTATATGAAAATGTAAAATAAATTAAATACTCATCCTATGGGCTACGTACCTCTAATTCTAGTCTCATATCTGATTGCCGAATTAGAACAGAGCGAATAGAGCGTGTAATTAGTATAAGCGGTATGCACTGTAACAATCATCAGTGGCAGATCGGCCATACAACTCGATTCCTACCGGCTTCACTTTTAAGTGTATTTACGTTTGTCTTAGTTATTGTTTTCTGTCAAATTGGCTGCGATATGTTAACTAAGCTATATTTTTGCCTCGGATTACCTTTTGAAATTCACCCTTCGCTACTGATGATCATTTAAAGGTATAATTAATTATCGTAAAGGGTTAATCGTATATCGATTACCGTTAACTAATTTAGAAGTTGCTTAAAAATGTGAAGTCTACATTTATCTGATTCGTTTTTGCCTCAGAATAAAGACTCCTTATATATTTATATTACATTTTACCACATTGTGCTCTGTTAAAATATGTGTAGGTGTACGTGGCTGTAATTAGTTTATATGGCAGACTATACTCAGTTTATATCTAGTGATAATACCAAGTAATAAACATACACATGTAAAACGCATGAATCCTCGCTTCGAGAAGCCGTATCGCCGCGTAAGAACAAGATGTCAGCGTATTCCCGCGTTCATGTTCGCTTTTAACCTACATTATGTGTTGAATTTAATGTATGACGCATTGTTATTTGAATTTAAAATTATTTACCTTAAGCTATAATTTTATATACACAATAGATGTTGCTCGCAACTCTGACCGCCCGTAAAACTAAATAAAACTTCAATTTCAGCTTAAAAATAACTCACAAAATGTCGCAACTATAATATTTATTTGTGAGTTAAAAATAAATGAGATTTTATTATTGTGGGAAACAATTACTTTCTCGTAATCATTCGCAAGCGTTACACTCCACGGAGTTATGCTTGCATGACATAAGTCTTTATTTTAAAACAAAACACAAAACAAAAGCATTTCACTATGAACTCCTTTGCATTGAATCATAAATCTCGCTGATCTACGCAAAAGATCAACCCATGCAGATGATGAATGTATATTTTTTACAAAATTTATCGCGGCTTAGTGTACGAGATGGGCGGGACGCACAGTAAGCCTATGGAAATGAAACGACTCGGGGAGAAAGCCTAAACGTAATAAAACAATGCAATTTTGATTTTATAAAGGCTTTTATGTTACTTATCTAAATAATGTGACGAGTTATGTGATCGCATGATCGTAAAAGCTACTGGTCATTAATAATAACATTACCTATTAAACAGAACAGTGGATTGCATTACATTGTTTGAATTTCATGACACTGCGCGTCTCACCACAAACAGTAAATGATACATTTAATAAGGCCTAGTAATTAAGGGCCACAATGCGCAATAAATTGCAATTTGCGAGAATTTGCAAATCGCCAATGCAGCCTACACATGGTTCACACTAGGTTCATGTACCTACCACCATATTTTATTAATTTTGGCAGTATCCAATGATATTCTTCAACTATTAAAGTATTCTACGTAAAACCACGTTAAAATAGTTGAAATTCAAGCTGTTACTAGCATATGTCTACTTCAAAGTACATTCATTAGGCTTAATCATCACGTTTGGACATACCTTTGGGCTTAATAAGTATTCTCGCCATTTGCGAATACTAGGAACAGTGACGCACTTTGACGGATGGGCAGACTGTCCTGTCATGGCATTTATATTTACATCTTGAATCATAGATCCGGTTTATGAGAAAATGGTCCTGTGACAAGGAAATGTTTAAACTCTATATAAGTTTAATAATAAATTTGTTAATTCTGAGAATAAATGTAGTGATTTAAAATGTCGTGGATAATATAGTATGGCTGTATCGGTATATTTTTTTGATTTTGCTTTTTCATAAATACTTAAGGTGTGGTGACAAAATTTATATTAATATAAATTAATAATTTGTAGAGCATATAAGGGAGACCGTTAGCAAAAGCTGGTTTATTACACTAGCAATAAAAAAATCAAAGGGTCATTGGAATGCATTGTACGCACTGTCTAGTAATCCCAGATTAGTTAGAGACATAGTTATTCATTATAAATCATATTTTGAAGGGCATTAAAAATGACAGCTTGTCAATGATAATTGTTAAATGAAGTAGCAGACTGTCCTCGTTAACTTATTAGTGTATTCAGTCACGTATACATGTATTAATATATAAGTATAAATTCATTACGTATTATAATCATTATATACATTTGTTTTATCTTTACTTTTGTTATCCTTTTTTATTATACACCTGACCCCGTCTACCTCTGCACCACCCCAAGGTAGACTGGGAGAGAACGCCCTTGGCATGAAATCCCCTTGTATACCATGTATATTTAAATAAATAAATGAACAATGTGTGCTATTTAATGCCTCATATTTATCATCTAATGAGCAATTTGTTATCAAATATGTAGAAGAAGTTGAAGTAAAACAATCGCTTATAATTCCTAGCAACACATGAAACACATATATAAGAACTATATAGAATGTGATCATGACAATAATCATCAATAATACTGTTTACATTTCCAAGAACATTCACTGAATCATATCACAAAACATAGCGTCATGTCTTTTGCCTTTTAAGGGGTAGGAAGTGTACTGGGTCATTTTGACATTAGTTAGTAGTTTGACATTAGAGTTACTAAACGAAAGCGTACACTGATCTTCTTGAAGATAACACTTTACAATAAATTATCCGAACCGTAGATGTAATATAATAAAAGTGTAAGTTTCGAACAAAATAAATATTCATAAAAAGTTTTTTTTTTTATTATGTCCAGTAGTTACACTGGCTACAATGTCCTACAAACTGGAGCACAATAGTGACTAAATACTGATGCTTGGCGGCAGAAATAAACATTGCGGTGGTATCTACCCAGGCGGACTCCCACATACGAGAGACTTACCACCAGTACAGTACAGTTATTATCATTTTAAACACACTATTACTCTAAGAGATTTCGTCGCAGCGGCGCCAATAGATTTTCAGTGAGAAATACAATCATGCACACGCTATATGCACACTAAACTACAAAATAATAAAAAAATTAGAACACTAAAACTGGGATTTTTGGTGAAAATAAACGTTATTCATGGATGACTGTTAGTACTTTAAATGTTAGCAGAGGTTAATACGAGTTGAATGACCCTGTTTGCATCCACATTTTGCCAACTAAGGTGCCGAGTAATAGTGGACAAGTCTATTACTATGAACTGAACACAGGGTCATATTCTAAGCTGAAAGATAGTGTTTTATACACCTGTAAAGATTTGTCACCTAGAATAAGTACCTTATATCGTGGATCTTTCATATGTATTTTTCGGTGATAAATCGTTGGTGTGTCTATTAATAAAGAAATAAATAAATACTGATCAGAAAAATTCAATATTTTAGCCAACCAATGATCGAGTCAACTCAGCACACTCATATTCATTCAAAACTTCACCACCCAGGCCTTCACTGAATCATTACAATTCTAAATATTCCAACTATTAGAACAGATCTGACGAAATTGTAAAAAAATCTGATACACATAAAACTGTTTACTACGTTTACTCATAATCTAAAAGAAGGTTGTTGAAGAAATAGCGGTATAAAAATAGCGTATACTAATAACGTATTTCCTGGAACGGTCGATATTATGCAAAAGGTAATCGCGTATAACCACCGAAGGTCAATTCGGAGTTAGTGAGTCATGTTCCAATTGGGCCATTTCGTTGTGTGGTGTAGTGCTTCTGTGGAGGCTAAGTTAAATCATACCTATTGAAGAGCTTTGTCGTTTTAAAATAGCATTAAATATAAGCAAACAATTGTGAACAAATGGTGTTCTATTTTTCACATATTTAAAGCTTGTTATTTCACTAATTATATATTATATATACAGTGAGAATAACTGAATAGATGTTAATTGTTTATCCCATTCATTTTTTTCTTGCCCTAGTACGCTATTGGTGACTACAAAGAAGATTAACGAATGTTAACTTAGTATACCTTTTCCGTATCAATTGTATTATATTCACTGCCGTAGAAAACAACTGTATTTCGAAAAAAGACAAAGGCTTTCTGCAACCTATTAATAGAATCTTAAAGTGCTTTGGATAAACCACTAGACGTGAACCAGACAGATAATCCAGACGTGGAAAAGCTGGTCATGATTGGAAAGTTGGAAGTGAAGAGACTAAGAAAACGTAACCCCAAAAGGTGATTAGACCAGGTTTCCAATGCGTTGAATGTCTCCATTAATGCAGCACTTCATCGGGCAGAAGACCGAAGCTGATGGAGAGATATCACTATGAAGATGATTGGGAGTCACGATCTTCAATAATGAGAGACCGATTAGAGAGAAAGAATTGTCATAGTACATATTCTCTACACCATTTTATATTGTTACAACTAATTTGTAAATATCCCTTAACCTTAGAATTGACATGTGTATCTTACGAACAATTTCCTCCACGCCATATGTTTGGTTAATTTCCGAGGCGGCTTCGTACCGTGTGAATAAAAGTCTATTTTACCCGTAATAACCCGTGACTAACATTAGAAATTGTGCTAATTTTGCTGGCACTATAGTTCTGTAATTGCACTCTACAGTAGGCCTTGAACTATGAGTCATAGTGGATACAAAATAGTTACAATGGTTGTTTTAGAATAGGGTGTGTGCGTCATAACATGAATACTGTTGAGCAAGGCCTTCCGAAGGTCGGGCCTAAACGTGTTTCGGTTTTTATACAGGCTTTGAGTTTTTTTTGGATTCTGTAATGTAAATAAGGGATTCGTGTCGTTTTTTTTATACAGGATCATTTTTAAGCAGCGTTACCAATTCAACTGCATATTCGTTTTCACCTCTGCTAACCTTATGCCAAAAATAAACCATGCATAATTAAATTTATCACCAAATATAACGGTTTTGGATTTCTGATATTTTTATAATTTTGTAGTTAAGTGCGAATATGGTGTTTGTGCAAGTATTTGGACTAAAAGTTATGTGCCGCTTCAACAAATCCTCATTTTGTAGTAGCCTTAGAGCATGTAAAAATAAAATTTATTTTTATTAATATTTATTCGAAACTTAGATTTTTTATTTTACATTTATAGTTAGAGTAAATTTTGGTAAAGCATTGTTTCCAAAGGGGCCAATATATGTAATACGTACAGTACGCGAATATACTGTTAATTGTTAAGGAAAAAATTACCCTGTATACCTAATACTGCGTTATTTAGCTATGCGCAACTACTTAATCCAAAGAACTGACATCGAAAATTAATTTCGCCACAGCATTGCCAAATAAAATTAAGCAGCGTCCTGGCATGGAGGCAGAAAATCCTCGACTCAAATCTAGGTCAGACTTAAATCCGCAAAACGTACACAAATCATAAACGTGAATATACTACGCTCGCCATTTTTCTTTTTAAGAGCATAATTCCGTGCAAGTGCTTTCAGTAAATACGTAGAGTAATTTACATATATTAGTAAGGCTATAAACGTTCTCTGCACGCAACTCGAGACACGCATATCTGAAAATAAATGATGTTTTACGATACAATCAGGAATTTTTCGCCTTCACGGATTTATATCGAATCGTTGGTGTTGATTCGTGGTACAAACGCAGTGGCCTTTTTTGATATTGATAACTGGTAATTACAGAAGTTTAAATTAAATATAATATAGCTATCTATTAAACTATAGTTTTGTATGATTCGCAGGACGATAAAGAGGATGGCATATTATGTTTTTAATACATTTTATACTGAAATAGCTTAAAAGCATTCACTACGAGAGAAACGTGTTATGCCCGTTTTTGGAAATGATTTAGCAAAATTAAAGTCTTATTTTTATGTCCTATAGAATCATATTTAATGTTACTGTATAGATATCATATAAGATTTCTATTGGCCTATGTAAAGCCAAAATAAAACCCATCAAACTATTTCAACCAAAGCCAAAATGCACACCTAACTTATAAAAATGTTTGGTAATCGAATCCACGTGCCATCTTGCACCACGTCGATTACGTTAAGTTATTTGGGCTAGAGTAATTTAGCATGTATTAATCATTTCGTCAGACTAATGTCTCGTCGTACGTATTTAGAAGATTCGGCCGTTTCGATTTACTTTAGCGTGTTCACTAGATTTCGATTGCAAATTCGCCCGCTTGAAATTTATGCACAAAATTTCGTATTCATAATACTGGTATACCTAATAAGATACTGGATAGTGGGATTATACATACTATTCAATTTTGAAATATGATATAATGCCTTGAAAATTATTATCATTTCATAGGTGATGTTTCTACTGATTAATAAAGCTTACCGGTTAAGGTATAATGTGCAACAGCACCTATTTTTTAAATATACGAAAAATCCCTAAGCAATAATTTACGCATTTTGACAAACCCACCACAAAACTCCTAACAACATGCAATTTGTTTAATAACTACAAAATTATTTTGCTTTTAAACTAAACTAGCAATTAGATTCATTCAATTAAAATGGTGGACGATAATGTTTGTTGCGATTCTAATACAATAACTGTTATGGTATAGTGTAGAATAATTTCCATCAGAGTGGCATAAAAATGCATTGAACATTTTTATTTTTTGCCTCGATGGTTGTTTGGAAAGGATTTTCGCAAGTTGAGCGATTTTGTGCCTCAGACATCGCTCTGATGCATGGATTTTGCATAATGCTCGACTGCAGTGTGCGGCGCATATTAAAAGAATAACAGTTTAAATTACGGCTTGCATGCGTGGAATGTTTTTGAGTTTCAAAATCCGTATACTTTAAATAAGTTTTCACAAAACTAAGTAGCGACTAGTGTGTGTTTCGATGTATTGTTTGTTATGTTTTGAGTTTTATTTTACTAATATCATCAATGCGAGGGTATGTGAATGTTTGGATGTTTGTTAGATGTAAAAGCTGAATTTGCAGTTTGGAACAGACCAGCTTCTGGTTTTACATATGGGGAAAAGAAAAGGAATCCCAAAAATAGACTTTTATTCCAAAGAAGGTATTTCACGCGTGTAAAGCCGCGAGCAACACCTTGTGTAAATAATTAAAACACAATTCGTTAAAAAAAGGCAAATGTTTGTTATTCTTTAACTGTGATGGTACAAACAAATGAAAATTGAGACTGAAATTCAGACTTTTAGTATTATATTTACTCTCTTGGCACAAACATTTGTCCACTGGATCAAACTGTCAAGTAACTTACAAACTTACTTGGATATACAGCAGGTATATGTACTAAGTTCTGTTTCCAAAGTCGTTTGAATGGGCCATTTCTTTGATTCGTAAAATCAAGTAGATTAAAACAAATCGATGTCCGGCTCACACACCAAATAATGTACTCACTAGCATATTTTTCTTATCGAAGTACCTACATATACGCTTTTCTAGTCTTTACATTTACATTTGCTATATTTTGCTTTTTGCCAAATCTCATGATACTAGGCCAGTAGGAAGTACCTATTAGATTTTAATTCCCTTGTAAAATCGCAAAATATACAAATATAAGGGACACAAATGGTCATATCTTTTGATCGCATTGACTTACAAATTTTGATTTTTTCACAGCTCAGACCGTAAACCGTGCTTGTTATATAAAATTTTCAACTTGATACGTCTACTCTTTTCTGAGAAAAAGGGTATTGATAGACAGACAGACAGATGGACAGATGGATAGATGGCCAACAAAGTGGTCTTATAAAGGTTTATTTTGAGGAACGGATCGCAAATTTTCTTAGATAAGTATTCTAATGTAACTTTTTAACTTCTAGCGATATTTGAAGTCTACAAATACGTAAAAGTCTTTTAATTTTATATTCTGCACGTTTATTATAATAATTCTCATATTGTATCTTTAATTGGATTTAAAATGTAGCAATAATGGAAGGCTTAAAAAAACTTTGTATATGATGACTGGTGAGTAAGCGCTTTTCAAAATATATAATCTTTTCATTTGTTTCTTCCTAGTTTCCAAGTATTTTTGCAACGTAGACGGAATGTCTACATATTCAGACAAAAATTAACACCAAAAGATGCTTTATTAATTTAATTTAATATCTAATAATATGCTTGTTTGCATTTAACGTTACACAGCTGTTGGGAAAAGCAATTTCAACAGGTGTTTTCTTATTCACTTTTGCAAATACGGAATGTTTAATCAAATGGGGAAGTAGGGGAGAGGAGGGGAAAGATAAATACCACTATCTTGACTTAATGGTTTTCTGTCTCGTGGACAGAAGGGCGTTCAGATGTGGACGGGTCAGCGGGTTTGATTTGTCTTCGTTACTCGGACATATTGGTTGCTGCAAACAGAATTTTGATTTTAGAAACAATTTGTTTTCGACCATTTGCGGTATTTCGATTAATTGTTTATTTGTATTAATGATATGTCGACGCTTTTATTCCGCTGTCTAGTAGGTTGATGTAAAAAATTAAACTCGATTTTTATTGAAGATTATCAAAATAAATGGCTATAATAAATCCATGAATCGGACAGATGATGATGATAGTTTGAACATTATGGGAACATTATGGGAACATTGTATTAACATAATAAAAATACACGTTCTCGCATATATTTTACTTCTCAATGTTTATCAGAATAATATAAGAATTAACTTAGAACGAAGCCTGCAAACCACATAACACTTAAGATGGTAAAATATACGCAAACACGTCCCATTGTGTGAATTCAGATGTATTCTTAGGTACAGATGGCTTCCCGCTTCAGGCTGCGCAAATGTCGTTGTAACACAATATGTCTGAAGGCGGTATGTCTCCATCTATCTATCTGAAAGAGATGGTTCTGTACTTTTATGTGTCTTGCTAACTGAACTGCATGACTTGGGAAATTCATTTTGTGATGGCGTAGTAATTGTTTACAAATAGAAGCAGTATTTCGTTCTAGTCAGCTAATGAAGAGAAAGAAGTTTGAAGCGTTTAAGTTGAAACAACGATTGGATATGCTAGCTTCTTAGAACGCTGTCTGAATTTTTGTTTGGATTTTAATGCATTTTACATAATCGTATTTTTTTAACTACACGGTATTCAATTTGTTTTATACGTACAAAAAAAATTGATGCATGGATTAAGATGGAGTGATATATTTTTATGATTTACAAATGGGTAATGGCTTTTCAATGAGTTCATTCAACAGGAAGCCGGCATTAATTTCGTAACTTTGTGTCTCAGCTGGATTAATATATCTCACAGTAGCAAAGTATTTTTGTTTCCTAGAAAATTACGGATATAGCTATAAGCAACTCTGCATGCGCTTCCAAAAAATACCAAGCAGGCAGCATCGAATAAACTAAAATAACCAAAGATCATTTTACGCAATTGCCTCAATCCCATATGTGTATCTTTATTTATGGCTCATGTATACCGAACAGCGGAGCGAATACTAAAATATTTAAAATATGTAAGCATACATCGTCTGTCAAGCGCACAAGTTATTTCACACTACTTGTTTTCTCTTCGTGAACAACATTTATACTCAAGACCTGTGCAGGGTGCATTTTTCTGGCTTCCATTATATCCTAACCCATTGTAATGTAAACCTTATTCTTTGGCAATTGGATTGAAACTCGTTTGTTGCAAATAAAACAAATAAGTCACAGTCGTCACCTGAGTAAACGGAGCGGGCCCCCACAACAGGTTTATATCAATTTTCTACCGAGTGCGTCTGGATCGTGAAAAACACTTAACTGTAGATGTGAGCCTTTATGTTCTTTTTAGTATGAAACAGTTTTTATTCAGAGCGCATTCCGCGAACGTAATTCAAAAGTATTCTTATGAATTTCTTTTAAAATTTTGAGTACTCTCTTATATTAGTCGGGTATTTGGAATTGAGATTTTCGGTAGCGTTTTTGTATGTGCGTATTCCCGGCGGAGTAAACGAATTGAAAAGAGCGCTGTTTTATTTTTAATTTGATATTTCTTTTTTCATTTCCCGTGGACCCACGAGTTTTGGTTTTGCATTTTTCGGGCACATTTAATCTTCGTTGTATCGGCGTTTCTGCTTTAGGCAGATTTTGTATATCTGTTTTCAGAAGTGTACTTATATTGTATACATAAAAACTTTATATTTTGATAAAAGATATTAAAGAGCTATAAGGCTGGGGCGGAAAAGTTCTGGAGTGGCGACCACGAACCGGCAGACGCAGTGTAGGCAGGCCCTTACGAGATGGACCAACGACCTGGTGAGGGTTGCCGGAGTCCGATGGATGAGGGCGGCCCAGAACCGGTCCCTATGGCGCTCAATGGGGGAGGCCTATGTCCAACAGTGGAGGATTCCTGATTGAAATGAAGAAAGAGATAAGGCATAAAAGACTTTAATATTTTATCATATCATTATTGTTATTATAAGTATTTCAAATATACAAACACAGATGTCGCTACCAGAGTACATAGAAATATATCCATAAGAAAACAGACATACTTGAAGTGATTTAGGTTGCTGAATCATAGCGTACTTGGTGTTTACATTCCGCTTATATTGATTTTGATGATTGACTTGAACATTTACCTAAACTATTTTATTAAGTTAATAAAATAGCGTTTTTGTTTGTGTCGCAGACGCCGAAGATAATTTGTGATGTAGTATTGTCGTCACGTTTTGAATTTTGCACCGACGGCCTTCAAGATAAAAGCTATTAGAATGGTATTAGAGATAAGGATAATCAACTATTGTTCCTTATATAGCAACAGTTATTTTTACACGTGCACGGCAAAGTGACCTTATTGCACCTGATGGTAAGTGAAGAGGGATCTGATAGAATATCGACTGACGAGAAAAGATTATTCTTCGGCAGCTTACATAACATGTCGACCTCTTGGAATCAGATATACACAGGCTCATCCCGGAACGCGATACATTACGTGGGCCATTATAATAATATCAGCTCTGTATTATATACTTGCCCACTGCTGAGCACGGGCCTCCTCTACTACCGAGAGGGATTAGGCCTTAGTCCACCACGCTGGCCTAGTGCGGATTGGTAGACTTCACACACCTTCGAAATTCCTATAGGGAACTTCTCAGATGTGCAGGTTTCCTCACGATGTTTTCCTTCACCGTTAAAGCGAACGATAAATTCACAAAGAATACACACATGATTTTTTAGAAAAGTCAGAAGTGTGTGCCCTTGGGATTTGAAGCTGCGGACATTCGTCTCGGCAGTCCGTTCAACACTCAACTAGGCTATCGCCGCTTTTTGGGCCATTATGCCGGGTCTTAATACCTATGTACGGTGGACGCTATTAGAGCAAATATAAAATATATCCTATCAATTTGATTATATGCATACAATACTATAAAGTTGTCGGTGTTCCTACATACGACATCGTTATCTGTAAGGATGGTAACTAGTGCACTTCCTTCACAAAGCGGGGCAAATAACTTTTATTGGGTCGCTCAGGTCAGTCATCCTTGTTCGATCTACGCTACTCTAAATACGTAATATGCGAAGGAATTCTGGCGAAAATCGTTTGAATATTATCGATTTTTTGTTGTACGTGTGTGTACTACTACAGAGTAAAATATACTTGCGCACTTTGATAATAAAACAATTATTTCATATTATGTACTACCTGTATATAAATTAGTTTTAAATTTCGAATGCAAGTTTTTAATTCTCTATGTAGCAACATTTGCTAGTTATTAAATAATATGTACAAAAATTAGTAGATACAGGTGTCATTATGCAATTAAAAATATAAACCATGCAGTTATTATAATTTTTTGTTCATAAAGGCATTGTATTGCAGCAGTATTATTAAAAAACTTAAGACTTATTCCAACCATTCAAACAGAAGAAATTTCTAGAATCCACCACGCTTACATATTTTCATAAACAACATTGCACACACAAAAGGCTTAGTAACTTTTATTCCCTAAACACAGTACAAGGTTACTCAATCTTATAAATATTTTTATGGTATACTAGAAGGAACTCGCTTTGGCCTCGCATTGGCACAATCTATAGTCAGATGAGTTCTGGTGGTCTGGTCGTCACCAAACCTTATAGGTCCAATAAGCTAAACTGAAAATTGCTTAAGAAAACCATTGGCAATATATACAAACATTTATTTTAAACCGACTTAAAAAAACAAGAGGTTCTCAGTTCGACATGTATTCTTGTTTTGTTAGTTCAGAACTCAGTCATTTATTAAATGCTTTGGAAAATTCTTTTCTTGTTTAAAAAGGTATATTTCCAGATTAGTTTTAAAATCCTTTCAGTAGTTTGGTTTATAACCGAAATAACTGGAATGAATGTGCTGTCCAAGGTAACTAAATTGCGAATTTTGCTTTCCCTCCATTTTCAGTGGTATTTTTATGGTATATAGTTGCACAACACGTATCTACATATAGTAGAACAGTATTAGTTTTCTCATATTGATTCGATTTGCCGTAGTTACGCCGGAACCAATCTACTAAGTAAACAGTCTTGCCGAACGGCTTGTAAACAATGCGCACTTATTACCCAAGCACATTATTTATGGTGGAGAAAGTGTTTTTCCTTTATCTGTTAGGGTATTGTCCGAGTGCTTTTAAAGAGCCTAGTTTTCAATCGTCAGATATGTTATCCAGTAAATTAATTATAACCCGACGGAATATAAACGTAGGACAACTGATTTTTTATATTTTAGCTGTTGGCATAATTTGTTTTTTGAATTTTATCTTAAGATTTAAAGAGGGCTGTAATAAAAAAAAATATAATAAAATGTATGAGTCATTAAAAACTAAAGTATATATTATAATATAGTATAAAACAATTTATTTTAAACACAAATGACGTTAATGTTTCAACGATATTTGTTCAAGTGAAAATTATTGTAAAGACTAAAATATTTTTTGCGACGTATAATTTTATAAGTAGCTTCTCTTATCAAAAATATATTAAAAATACCTTGCAAATGAGTCAACTAGAGTATTGTTTAAGACAATCACAGAATTAATCAGATCTTCTTCAACGAGCAATAATACTAACAATAACATTAATTGTTACACCTTTTACACTTTTCATGTAGGCAGAGATATATCACACACATTTCGCCAAATATGTTAAGTCCCATATAATGGGGGTGGGCTCATGCTATTTACTGGACACATTGATACTGAGAAAAACCCAATATCACTTCCCGACTTGGGATTCGAACCCAGAACCTTTGCGCAATAGTCGTGCCGCGAACTCCATACAATTACGCCGCGGTAGTAGTATGTATATAGCTCACTGAAAAATCACCACAAAAAAATATGCGAAGATATTAGGTGAAGGTCATTTGGAAAACACGTATACATTTTTACAACTCTTACGAATTCTCTTGTCTTACAAACATCTTAAACCATGAAATCAACGTAATCTGGCGAGACCCATAAAATATAATACGTTTCTTTCTGTAAACACTCTTGTTTTTTCCAAAGGGTTTTATTTGTTCGGACAGTCAGACATATTTGCGATTTGGACAATGTTCTAACGATTTGTGTGTCTTGATACGTGTTCACGCATTTGAACGAGGACTTAAGTGTCTGTTATTCGAATGTCTATTGCAGATTATTTATATGTTATTTTTTGTGTATCGGATTGTAATTTAACACATTTTTGGATATTAATATCGAAAATAAAAGCTCATGTTTTGAATATATTTACTATATAGCGACATTCTCAGTTCAAAGGTTTTATGTAGGGCGTATCAAAAAGTTCAGAAGGAAGGTTCAAGGGCCGCGATAGATGCCACTCAGTATCATTCTGAAGTGTGATAACAGTTGAGACGCTGTCGAGTTACCGTCACCATCTTTATATCCTCACTATTCAACAAACAGATATTAACAACATCTCAAACAATATCTTAAGTCATAGCTTATTATAGATTTTGACAGCAAGTTTTATTTATTAAATTGTACCAACTCAGCTGACAACAGGCGCTTAAATGGCAGCTTAAGTATTGTTTATTAAATAGTTCAATACCTTAAATATCTACTTAAGATTCTACTTGAAGGTGAGATCGGATTATTATTACGGCTCTAGGATCAGTATCGTTGACGGTGTTGATTATTAATTATCCTCATGATTATGCGCTCGCTCGCCGATATACTACAGATGGGAGTTCTGAGTCATATATTTGCTTAAACTTGATATGCAAAACATAATACTTGTATACTTTTTCACAGGTGAAGTTATATTAATTTTTATTTATTTATTTTAGATATTATATGCATAAAAAAACTTCTAATATTTACACTTATGTTAATATAGTTTACAGTTTTAAAAAATGGTAATAATGATGCGTTTAAGTGTTTTATGTAAAAAAAATAAGTCTAGTATTAAAATCGAAATTTGGAATTTTGTTTTCAAAGAATTAACTTATATTTTCATTTGTTTATAGTTTATTACTGCAATTAAATATTTTAGTATTTGTAATATCTTTGCTAGCGCAAAAACGACTCTATGCGCTGAAACTCAAGGTGTATATTGCAATTGTCGGGATTGGGGTCGTCAGCTTGCAGCGCATCCACAATTATCCACTCTTTATAGTGTCGTAATACTGCGACAATTATACGCAACTGGCCGTTAAAGTAATTGAAACTTTTTGCGTCTGCAGCCATATTTAAAAAGCTCCCCTCCAGTAATAGAAAGAAACAGTATGCTACTGCGAGTAGATGCTAAATGTTGCAAGTAATAACACGGAGCATTTTGTTCGATTTTAAATTCTTATGTAAATTTTAGAGAAATTTGGAGTTTTAGATTACGTATTTCTCTATGTAGTGGAATAAAAAGGTAGATTTGTGTAGTGTAAATAATAAGAAATGTGTAATAGTAAATATTGTCTTCAATCTATGCTTAATAAAGTTTATTTAACAAAATTCTTCAATAATCAATGATTTTATTTTGATTTGCTCGGCTATAAAAAAATTACATCACTTTAATAACATACATATAATTTATTAAAAGAACTGAACTGAAATCGCTATGTACAAATTATTATAATTATTTTTACCAAAGTAAAATTACTTATAAATACTTCCATAAACACTAATCAAGATGGTCTAAGACAACATCTTCAATATGAAAAACTGACACCAACTAATAAAATCCTAACATTATCGTACTGCATCATCACAACATAGGGAGAACAGTATTCCAAAGAGAAATGCAGGAAAACGATTACGTTCCCTCGAAAGTGGGGAATGTACTTACGATGCCAATTGTACACATGTTGGTTCCCTGGCGATTTCGATTCGCCTTTTACTTAGTATGAAGATAATGCTCTTTTGGTGTCTTTTTTGTTCTGGGGAAAGAGATACGAAAAGGGGTTCGAAGGATACGTAGGTCCTGTAAATAGTGCGAGTTTAGGGTACTTTTAACTTTTTAAATCCTTGACTGGAGGGCTAAAAATTTATTTTAAAATTGTTTTACTGAAAACGAAAATATTTTTCCAGTAAAAATAAGTATAGTGTGTAGAAATAATAAATAAAGTTTTTTTTTTATTTAAATCACATGTGCTCGGTTCTATTTTCAAATTTCTAACCTAACCATTTGAATGTAAAATACAATTTCTAAGTTTTGTTTATTGTATATCCCATGTGCAGTGTTCTATTTTTAAATTTCTATTCTAACCTAACAATATGCACATACGAATGTAAAATACCATTTCTCCTGCAATACAGTCTGTGGGTTGGCTTAACGATTGTTGACACAAGGCAGCAAATAGGACTAAAGGCTTAACGTATTCTGAAACACGTATTTCCGGCTTTTGGACTTTGTACGTGACGGTTCCTCACCGAGGATTTGAATCAGCCCAGCGTGTCATAATTTATCCTAGCTTACTAGCATTGTTATTAAGAAAACCAGTCATTTTCGTAGATATATACGCTTTCATGCACAATTTGCTATTGTCAGCACTTAGTTCAATTGGTTGCCTACATGTATTGTTTTTTCTTTATGACGAATTGAATAATCGTTGCAGCAAGAAATTAAAATGAGTAAAGCAAACAAAACAATATGTATTTTCAAATTAAGCAACTTCATTCCCGAATTTATTCCCTGCTTACTAAATGAATAATAGTGGGTTTTATACTGTGACTCATTGCTTCTAGTTGTTTCCACGAAGGACAGAGTCTTAAGGGGTTTCCAGTTTAAAGATACCAGCGGCAAATATAATATTACTAACTGACTCGACCGAACGTTGTCCTGCCTCAACTATAAATATTGAATTCTTAAAAAAAATGTTATTCAAAAACGTAGAAATAAACTACTGGTGGTAGGGCTCTCATATGTGAGAGTCCGCCTGGGTAGGTACCAACAAAGCTACAGTTTGTAGTCACTGTTGTGTTCCGGTTTGAAGGACGTTGTAGCCAGTGTAACTACTGGACATAATAAGACTTAACATCTCATGTCTCAGGATGGCGAGTGCAGTGGAATACCAAACAATATTTTGCAATTCAAGGTGTTGTATCGTATACGCAGTCTGTCAATCTTTGACAGTTGATTCAGACAACTGACAGTTATGTAAAATTATTATTATCATTAAGTTTTCTTAAATCTTAAATTTTTTCTTTCCTAAAAAACTTCTCACAACAAAAACAATAAGCGAAATTTTCCATCCGTTAACGTGTAATGCGATGCCCAAGGGAAAAAGAGACTAATTTTTATATAATATATAGATAAGTTAGATCTTAATCGGGTAAGCTCTATAAATATATGATAAATGATTATGTATGCTATCATTACAGACATATGGTCTGATTTCGTTATTATCATGTTTGCAATAATGAGCATACTCGGCCATCACACATCAAAACGCACGTGGCGGCGATAGCCTAATTGGGAGTGGAACGGATTGCTAATACAAAATATTATAGGTTCGAAACCCAAGGGCACGCACCTCTGTTCTTAAGTTATGTATGTATTCTTTGTGAATCATGGCTTGCTTTAGCAATAAAGTTAAACATCGTGGGAAAAATGCATTTTTAAGAAGTTCTTTACAAGAATTTTGATGCTATGTGAAGTCTACCGATCCGCACTACGCCAGCTTTGTGGCCCTCAGTAATAGAAGAGGCCCGTGCTCAGCAGTGGACAGTATATACTATAGGGCTGATATTATTATTATTATATTTAAACACACCAAAACAATGCGACGTAGCATTGCTGAAATCAGTGATGCACCACGACACATCATGATCTACATATTATATAACATGCGATGTAGATCTTTGCGTATTCTGTATGACGTCACATTTGGTATTGTCTTTTCACTACATGGCATAAGAGCGAGAGTAATATATTTTTCTCCTTAGTTTGAGAGCGGGTTCCTTTATTAGACGTATGACCACAGAACTATATGCAATAAGACATATTATTTTGCCACGTCAATTTTTATCATTTTAGTTATGTGATTAGATGTGTTATTTGTTTTTTCATTCTAGTTGAAGTTATTAAAGTGTCTGCAATGAATCATTATCGTACAGTAGTTACTATCTTATTTTCATAATTTATAGAAACTATTGTTTTTTTTATTAAGTAAATTATGCATTGTGCACATTATACTAACTCTAGGTATACAAACAATTTTGATATTAATCTCTATCATATTAGCATACACTATTACACAGCAAATACATCTACACCAATCGTTATAAACACCTGTCATAAATTCCCGTGAGACGGCAAATTTTTACAAACACGGACGCACGTAATCAACAATTGTAACAAAAAACGAGCAATTTAGAATTCCCTTCGCCCACGTATGTTGTCGAAAGTGCCGCGTCTGCTAGTTGGCCGACGTGTCGCAAAAATAAAATATATTTCGTACAAACAGTCCGACCAGCCGTGGCCAATTGCCGCCGATGTAGTTCGTGTGAGACAAGCGGCCGTTAATTGAAATCGGAATTTTTCCGCCTAATCCCGGCTCGGTCGTGTTATTCGAATATCAGGAGATAGTCGGCCTGGTCTAACCAATGGGTTAGGTAGAGAAAAGTACTAAAATCTATTTTTTTTATGTGTATTTGAAGGCTATGTACAAGTAAAATAATTAAACCCGTCTTATCATTAGGGTTGTGAATAAATGTAACATTGTATTTAATGTTAATTTTATGTAAACTCCGCTTAAAAGTGCTCTTTACGATGGAATGATGGTTTTGTCCTTCAGCAACAGTCCTTGAGAAATGTAACAACCTCTTATCAAATTGTTGAAATAAAAAGCACTTAACATCTAACCCTGAAGTTACATAAAAGCTACTTAATAAGTTTGAGATCCATTATGCCTTTCATCGACCTAATTGAGCTGAAAACCGCTGAATGTAATCTTAAAATCCGTGGAACTGACACACCGCTCTTTCAAAAACAATCTCAAAGAACAAAAGTGTTATCCGACTGCAGAGAAGACAGCACGCGTCATCCTGCCTACATTTCGTATGACAACTGTCATTCGATAATGATAGGGCTGACAATAAATTAAAAAAATATTATGCCACATGCTCTATGGTTTATAGACTCAAAATATATCTAATATATATGACTATTTGTTTTAAGCATGAACAGAAAGCTTGCTAGTCGATAAGGTATATCCAAATAAAAGCAGTTTGTTACTTATATTTGTAATATTGAGACTCTAAGTCTTTTGAGCATTTAAAATAAAGTAATTAAAGCGAGATAATGTGTAAATTTCGTACACTTCCATATGTTTCCTTCCACCAAAATAAATGACTCAAAAACAGTCCTGAAAGCGGTGACAGCCCTACTTGTGACTGATGACGTGGCGCGTTTGTCAAAGTGCGCTCAAACACTCGCCTCTTTTGTTTACAGACACGATGCTTTCAGCACATTGCACAAATCCTCGTCTCTTCAAACTTCGTACATACCCTGCCGTATTGCTACGTTGACTCTCTGTTTTCATATTTCGATCATCTTTAAATTTTGTTTGCAAACAAACTTGTTACTAGCATATTGGAGAGTACTTATAAGCCTACATTTTAAATATTTATCAGCATCACAATATTGTAATAAATATTATGTACTGTTTATTATGTTTTTTGCGTGGCGCATTGAGATATATTTTTCCTTATAAGTGTATTATGTTTATGTAATACGGATTTTATAAAATATTATTTGTTTCGTAAGTGCCATTTTTCCTTTTAATTGATGCGAAAGAGTAGTCATAAACATCTACAACATAAACAATTTGTAATTCCCTTTTATCATTTGTAATTCCCGTAAACTTTATTCTAGTTACTTAACAGGAAAATCCATTAATAACTTTAGTTTCTTTGAATTATGATCTATTACCGCATGCTTCTTAAAAGCAAGATGACAGATGACCTGAGTATTTATTGTTTATGCTGTGTCATAATAAAAACATACAAAGAGTGTTAATGGTAGGAAAACTTAAGGATATGACTTATAACTGACGGATAGCAGGCTTAGAAATAAAGGAAGTCGATGGCTTCGGACAAATGTTTGTAGATTGCGCAAATATTTGTTACCAAATCTTTTTACAAAGCCCACAGATTACGTCTGTAGTTTGCTGGTGGTAAGATTTCGTATCCGTCTAATACCTAACGTATACTATACACAAGTATAACTAGCACTATACACATGTAAAACTAACCATAGCTAACGTGTGTCGCATTCCGTGATCAGCCTGTGTATATCTGACTTTAAACAGGTGGGCATAATTGTGTTATTGGCGAGATATAATCAGATAGACAGGGCCCTTATTCTGTATGATAGTGTAAACGCGTAACGCGGCCGTGTCATGTTATCTTCGAGAAATGTGCGTGGAATGGTATTCTGTAAGCCAAATTTCTATAGTCCTAAACATGATGCGTTGTGTTACGTGCTTGTTACACACTGTCAAAATAACGTGCGGGATAGAGAATAAGGCCCCTGATATATCAGTCGGAACGCTTTTCCACATACTATTAGGTACAGTGGAGTCACTGCTGTGCGTGTAAAAAACACTTAATCTTGACGATTAATGTACGCAATTGCTTGTTTTAGGAATAGGAAAACTTCAAATATGAAGCTTGTTTCCTAACAGTTGAAGAGGTCCTCACTTTCAACCGAATTTCAAATTGGATCGATGCCAAATTTTAAATTGCCTTACAAAATTCTAACATAATGTAATGGCACTATAGATCATTATACGTTGATGGACTGGCCGACGTCCCTTAAACAAGTAGCATTACTTAGCATAAGAGATAGAACTAATTTACAATGTTCTTTGAGAGAGCCCCCTCAGAACAGAAATCGGACTTAAGCCGATTTAAAACTTATTTCGGTCTGACTATGTTTTCTTCAATAAATAATCTTTACGAATCTTGTTTGACATGTACATGTTTACATATTTGTGGACATAATACTATATTGGAATTTTATGCATGACTGTGTAAGCGTGCTTTATCCATCATCTCCGGTGTTCTTGCTATGATAGATAATGTTCTTAAAAAAACATTATTGAATATTGTCATCGCTATAAAACAAAAACGTATTATAACAGTTTTTTTATCCATTAAACTGATGTGAAACTGCACTAAAATATAATTTTCTGTATTAATGAAAGGTGCCGTGGAATATTACAGAGACCACAAAATAATTCATAGAAAAAAAATGCTATAAATAAAAAAAAATATTTGATATTTGACAACCCTAAACGTGTATGTTATTTTGCATTTCACATTGGATATAAATCTTCATACACATTCGTAAACGAAATCTTTTAACCGTGTAATAATCTTTTACCTCGTGTTTACAATAAAAGTGCTTCGGCGGCCCCTAATTTTGAGTACGTGCATGCTCCCGTTTACAAACAGAAGGGTTAACAGTCTGCTGGCTATCAGAGGGTGTTCGGCACGTCACACGTAGGGTTAATATTTAAAAAGAAAATACCTCAAATGAATACATGTTGTTCCAAAATTCATTTTATTTTTTTTGGAAAAAAATATCATTTAATCAGCAAAAGTGTGAAACGTTTTTAATAATTGTGTTATTGCAAAAAAAAGTAAACTAAATTATAAATATACATCTAAATATAATTTTATAAACAATTTAATACAGGAATAAAGTTACGCAAAATGTATATAAAACACGAAACCACTATAAAACTATTTTATGTTGCATTGTATTTTCATTTCAATTCAGTCCTAACAATAAATTATTCGACATGAAAAGGCTGCTTGAGACCAAATTTTAATAAAAAAGGTAAGTCCTATTTATAATTATTTATTACATTAATATAAAAAATAACACACTTTTGACTAAAACAATATATTATTTCTCAGTGTTACAACAAGCGACTTTGTCATAATAAATAAAAAAAACCGTCTATCATCTTCATTCAAGCTATAAATAAAGACATAGCACCTCTAATTAATTTAATAAATGAGTGGCAACCCTAAATAATACGATCCTTTCATTGACTGGACTCCGGTTTACTGAAAACCGTGGCCCAAAAGTCCCTAATACCAAATTACCTTTGCTATCATAACAAAATAATATGCGTGTCTTAATAAATGCCGGACAGTGTTTTTCTGACATGTTTATAAATCAGTGCCCACACGCCGATACTACCGAACCCATCAAGTTGATAAATGCTTGTAACTTGAAGCCTCTGGTACCATGGGATTAGGGTTGGCATGTTTTAGATTGACAATGGAAAAATATATTTTAGGGTTGTGTATTTTCGGTTGAATTGGGAATATTTACAGTAGAGTAGAATAGAGCAACTAGACTTTCTTGCCTGTTTTCTGGTGGAAATGGCTTTAACAGTTGTACTGGTGGTTTAAGAAACACTAGTTTTTATTCTAGTAAATTTTAATAATGTTTAACGTTTTACAGACTTAAATAAATTATTTTGTATCTAATTTAATTTAATTTCATATTCTAAGATGGTAGAGAATCAAGTGTTTAAATATTAAGATTTAAATACAAAAAAGTATCAAAACAAAATGTTACGTAAATTGATATTCGTTAACAAATAAAATCCTTAAAACCGTAGTCTTTTAGAAGCAAAGCTCATAAGTTTTCTGTTTTCTGACCAATCGCTGTTCCTAATAAGAAGCTGGGTCCTATAAATCATAGGAAGGGTTTAAAATAAGCATTGTAATGTACCATCCATCACCGTCTATATACAGCGGTAGTAAATTTAATAAAATTAAGCATAAGTTAGAAATTGTTATAGCATTTAATAATTCACTTATTTGTACAAACTTTCCAAAAGATTATACCCGCATGATATTAATGAACTAGATAGTTGATTACCTTATCGCTAAGTTGAATATTAATTTAATAACATTCAGACAAGATAATATAGAGAATATTATAAAATTACACATACATTCACACACGCACTTATGCTTTTATCCCCGAAGGGGTAGGCAGAACCGCAACTTTCCGCTGTGTATTCCGTTCCATGGTGTAATTGGGGTGAGTCTATCCCCATATCGGGCACAAATTACGACCTTCGACCTGGGGATCGAACCCGAGACCTTAGCACTGAAGTTGTACCATAATACAACTACGCCACCGAGGCGTAGGCGAAGGCGTAAAATAATAAAAGTAATTTATGTGAAAGAAGTGACAATAACGATTCTCATAAAATTGTATATATTCTGTATATTTATTTTTTATAATAGTTAGAGAACTAGCTGTATTTAAAGGAAAACAATTTTTTCCACGAATTATCAACTCACTCATTTACTTTCCACAATAAATGAGCTTAAATTTATCGTAAAGACGTGAAATCAAGGGAAATCATTTGATAAATTGTTATACCACATCCCCACCCCACACCCCAACATAATAGCGAATAAGTGCACATTTTTAAGGCAAGCTATCATAGAGATAATTTATCAAACTTTTATCTCCGGCTTTTTCCCGTAGCTAAGTGTAAGGGTAAACGGGAGTTCGTAGAGCATATAATTCATGGTTCTTCAGCATTTTTATAGAATATTGATCCCTATGCGTTTTATAAAATATATCTTCATGGAATTCAAATCCATATTTTTTTGGTAATTTTTTTTAATACGTAAATATTATATTCCACATTTTAATTTTCAATGATAAAATTATAATTTATAATACATTATTAATTAATCATAAATACCGAATATTTCCCTAATCATCAGGTGTATTTTATATCAGCTGTAAAGATAAGAGCAATATTAGATTTTACTTCGTAGTGTCGACTTTCAATTTCTAATGACGACAAGCTATTATAGATTTTATCTTACATCGTTCGATGTATGTATGCATAAGTCATTATCTATATAGATTATTATTAGTTTTACAATTTACTAAAGTAACAATATTTTGGGACTGATCTGGCAAATAACAATTGTTCAACTGGCAGTCGTGCTGTAGTCTATTTTGTCACTTAGGACATCATGCGAACATTGGTTCACAGGAAACTAAATAAACATTGATTTTATATTGCATTTAATATGATAAATAAGATCGATGTTGATAGGATTCAGTTCGATTTCTGACAGTTTATTTTCTTCAAACGTTACCGACCCGTCTGTGTTTCCTTTGTAGAGCTCGTTGTTACTTTTATGCTCATTTGTATGCTCGCTTATAGTGATGTGCATACCTGAGAAGTTCTCTATAGAAAATTATGAGGGTGTGTGAAGTCTATCAATCCGCACAAGGCCAGCAATCAGCACGGTGAACTAAGGCTTAGTCTCTCTTAGTAGTAGAGGAGGACCGTTCCCAGGAGTGGGAACAGTATATAATACAGGGCTCATTACTATTATATCCTAAATCTGAACAGGTGCTGAGATAGCCATGAACTATATAAAACTTGAAAACGTCTCTCTTATTTATAAGATTAGATACGCGTGTTTGGATAGGAAAATGCCATTACAACATTTGATAACAATATTATGTTTTCTTAACATTGTTTTCTCGGCGATGTGTGTTCAGCGCTATGAAATTTATGATTTATAGGAAATTTTCGAGATTATACATGTTATTATTTTAGGATAAAATTTTAATCCTA
The DNA here is from genome assembly GCF_014839805.1 of Manduca sexta. Lineage (NCBI taxonomy): Eukaryota > Metazoa > Arthropoda > Insecta > Lepidoptera > Sphingidae > Manduca > Manduca sexta. The sequence goes on along the minus strand of NC_051122.1, from coordinate 5,498,146 downwards.
AATCAGTATTCCCTGATGATGATGTCACCTTCTGGTTGTCAGTGTAGTATTGCATTCATATTACAATGATTATCTACTATGACGAAACAAATAGATTTTTTAAGAAACATAACCGTTTTTTATCCGACGTGGCATTAAGATCACGTGTTTTATATAACCAGTTCGAAATATCTTTGACTTAGCAATTTATTATTATGTTATATAACTTGATTGACTAAAAATCCTTTGAAATTTTTAGTTCTCAGTGCATTCATGCAGTTAAATATGCATATTATATTCCCCACTGCTTTAATTATGACTAAATTCCAATACACCGTTACTTTGCATATAATGGCCTACATTAAGTGCAGGGCAGCCCTACCACTGTTTAATTATGCATACATCGAGTTTGGTAGTTTTCTATTCACCTGTTCATTCCGAAAGGAACCTGAATCTACTAAAATATTAACAACGGTCAGTGATAGTGCTGTATCAATTTTGCTTATGCAATTCATTCACATTTGCCTCGCGAAATGAGAGTACCGGTTATTCTGTATTCATTCCAATACTCCGCTCAATTTCATAGCTAGCTCGTTGGGGAATTTAAAGTATTCGCGAAGCCCGCCGAAGGTCCAAGATTTCCATCTGGAATTAGCTGGATAACGGATTCTGAATTTCCAACTTAGGCATTGAGTCCTTCTCCCGAAGTTATGGCGGTTTTATTTCCATTTTGTTATTCTACGATCTGATTAAATGGATGTTTTATAAGGAATATTATTTTCTGTATATTGTCTTTAATATTTTCGAGTTATCTCTTGACTATTTTTTGTATTATGCAACCTTTTATTGGTTTCTTATGACGATTTATAAGGTCGAATAAGGAGACAATTTATTCTATTTCAAAAATGTTTTATCTCATAAAATGTTGTAATAAAATGTAAATAAACTCCGAATAATGGTACCGGGTGAATCATTACTTCTAGAACTCTCTTTTACTACATGAAATGGGCACTTGATTAGATAGTGACTCTCACATAAATATTTATGTGGCTTCACTTCCGTAAACACGAGGTTGGTCAAAGGGATACGTTTGAATTTCACAAGGTATTGAGTCCGAAGATATCTGAATTTATTTTTTTGTAAACACCCCTTAAATGTTTTATCACTTTATCAAATCAGTGAAACATTTAATAGAGTACTTTTGAGATATAAAGACGATAATTATTTAGAGGTTGCTGGTAAATTTAGGCCTTTATGCGAAGGTATATATGTATCAGTTTAGCAAAACAAATCTGAACAACTGCGATTAAACCCTCTTCTTCACTAGTAATATCTCTTCCCTCACACTGAATAGTTGCACGTCCCAGAAGACTTAACAAAAGATTGTCCATTCTTATGTATTATGCGCAATACAGGAGCGGAATTAAAACCGGTAGATGCCTTCCCTGAAGGGTTAGGGCGAGGGCGCGATTGAATGTGGTCTGCGGCCGAGGGGGCTGGACACTGAGAATGGACGTTCGATTAACCAAGGTTGCAATTATCCGTATACAGTAATTGAAAAGCGACTATTTATTAGTTGAACTGTACACTTGAAAACGGATGGAAGTGGGGATTTGTTAGCTAGATCCTGAATGTGAATTGTTTGATTTACATTGAGTGCGTTTGTTGTGACATTTGCGGCGAACAGACCTGGATAGATCGAAAATGTTTGAGCTATGGGTGCATTTGCTTTCATATACTTTAAACAAATTATATAGTTACCGCTTCATGTGAATTTTACTTACGATTTCTATGTTTATAAGATATACCAGCAAACGAACTAATTGGTCATCTTATGTTATGTGATGTCTACCTTCCATAAATATCCACAATGCCAAAAAATTATCGATGCATTGCCGTACATAAAGGAAAGGTGTAGGGATTAGGAAAGTTGGCGGGTTTTTGGGCGGAACAGAAATCGGACGGAAATCTCACTCAGCAAATGGAATCCAAAAGCAAATTTTCACTTTACGTTTTTTGTCAGATATTAGTAATATTCCAGTCAAAGTGACACATTTATATTGTAAATAAATGTGCTGACAGCTTGCCTCATCCACTTAAAAATGAGTGTACATTACTAAAAAGCAGGGCAAATAGGCGCTGTCAATATCAGTAGTGTAATTATAATTGCCGTTTAGTAAAGGTCATCGTAGAAAAATGTACATAATTTAAAGCCTAACTCAAAGCCAAAATATATAGCTTCGGTTCGCTAATCATAGCTTGGACAAGTCTCAAAATTATATTTTAATGAATCCTCTCACTAATAACTCCACTTCAAACAATTTACAAATCACATGAAACGGACGAAAACATCGATTAAAAGTATCTCGATGTATTAATCCATACTTAATCGGAAAAGGTTCGAGAATTCCGTTGCGAAAGGGCGTATTAATGCAAAGGGCACATTTCGCTTCCTGTCTCACTGAACACTGTCGAAATGTTAATTTACCGGAAATTAAAGTTGTTTCAACTTGTTACCCTTTGGACACGACTCTTTCGCTGCTGTTTGTGGACATGAATAAAATATTACTGGGGTTCATTTTTTAATTTTCCTTGAATTAAACATTATAAGCAGTCGGATATTTCAATGGTGCATTGTTAGTTTATTTAAATAAATAAATTAAACGTAATGGGCGCTATTAATATTTTAATCAGTAATTAACATAATATGTTTTGCCTTTGACTCTCAAAATATTTGATGTAAATGGTGTTCAATCAGTGATAACTTAAGACTCATTAATGGCGTTTATAGATAAGGGACTAAATAATATTAGCCCTATCTAAATTTTATGATTTTAACAATTATTCTATACGTAATAGCAAATAATGAGAAGAAGGTGCTCTTTTGAGAAAACAAAAATGGGGCAGCAGTGCTTACATATTTTAAATATTGCAATGTGTATAAAAGATGAGTAGTCAGGTAATCATTTCATCTTTTTCTTTCGCACGCATCGTAATACCCCACGACGTCAAAAAGATATTTTATTCCGTCTCTTGTTCAATTTAGATATGTAGCCTTTCCATCGCCTTTCAAAGGCTTATATCTAGTTGATTTTTAAACGGATATGATCGTGTTTTCTATGGTAGACTTTAAATAACTACATTTTTGAATAAAATTAATATGACTTCATATATTTATGACTAAAATAGTTCGTTGGACACTGGTTTCGTTTATGGTTGAAAGGAATATAATCTTCATTGCCCTTGTTAAATATTCATAAATCTAAAGCATACAGGTACAATAAAAAAAAGACGCGCGTAAAGTCCTTGATAAACTAGACGTTAAAGACCACGAACGTAAACAAGGGTTTCATTAAAACCAAATATAATTAAAACATAGATTACGCCGAAACTCGATATCCCATGTCCTTACCCATGATTCACAGACTATTCCAGGCGCGCATCCGGTCCGAATGTATTAATACCAAATCGCGCCGTAGTTTACCAATTTAATCCATTTGTGCTATTATTAAATCATGATTGCACGGGAGCACAAAACATGTAATTAAATGTGATATCCTTGTTCCGCGGCGCTGTGGCTTCGCGAGCGAGATTCGATCGCAAATGGGGTGTAACGAAATTTCGTGGTTATGTGCATAGGTGAAGTTTAGCATTGGTTTTTAGTTGGAATAGTTGTTGAATATTAGTGTTGAAATCTATATTTTTTTTGTGAATATTCGGAAATTATTGTATTGAATTCGTAGATGCTTCTCAGCCGATGTCCTTCATAAGTAAATATCCAGGTGGGGATAATAAATGACAACTCAAAGTTTTTGACAAATCATAAGAACATCAAGTAAATACTCTGCATGACACTTAAGTATATTTACATCAAGCACAATCTCATAAGGCATTAAGATGGTGAAAGATTATTTTGCTAAATTGCATGTCAAGTTAACATATCAGTAAGTTAGGTTACATAACAATGACGATTTACATAAACGCGATACTATCATCTGCCATTCATGCCGCAATGAAGTGACCCCACACAGAAGGGCATTGAACATGTCAACGCGTTATCTTATCGTCCGACTGAATTATAACACTGGACACGTGTATCTATAGTTGATTGAGTTACTAAGCTTATTGTAATAGAGATAATTATTGATTTCACTATCAAAAAAAATTGCGTCATATCCTGATTGTGTATTTACAAATGATAATATCGTGCGATCATATTGTGTTTAGATAAACTTCTTAGTAATGATTATACAATTGCAAATATTATGATATAAGTAAACGGATTTGTAATTCACAGGCACTTATGAGGAAGATGTTAATAGATTTAATATCACCTTGGGGTATAGGTATAGAGTGATTTCTTGCAGAAATAAGAACAGATACAAGACAAAATATCATTTAATAGGTTTTGGTTAACACCCATACTCGGGATAAAAATTAGCAATAGGATTCATGGATAATGTAGCCTCCAATAAGTAAAAGAATTTTTAAAACAGTTAAATATTAAAATAAAGCAATTTTTCCGATATTATCGCGGTTTTTTTATATTATAATTTTCTCTCAACATTTCGAAGACTTAAATAAATCTCGGTTAAATAGTTTTTAAGTTTATCCATTGCAAAGAAACATACAGAAATCAAATGTTTTCTTTTAATATATTAGTTTAGATAAATTGTACCAAACGTTCGCCAAAGGTGTTAAATTAGTTACAGGCGCAGAAGTCAATGAGGATCTAATATATCTTGTAGAACTTCTCTCCCCTATAGTCTGCAGTAACACGGCTCTAACATATGGCTTTAATTGATTCTAGACCTGCTGTAGTTAGATGAATAATTCACACCTAGAAATAAATTTTACGTAGTACATTTAATTTTGGCTTTTTCAACATGCAACCTTTTTCTACAAAGAATTAGAAATAACTAGTTATCCGTTAAATGGGATTGTTATTCTTATTAGAAATGTCTTAGAAATAAAATCACAATGAAATCTTAAGTTGATCTGATCACGTTTGTTTTATTTGTCATTATATTATCTGAAACACCTCGACAAATAGATGTAAACATTCCTACGGATACCGAAGGTTTGCGGTTTTGAGGTGGCGCGGCGCGGCGTCCTACTCATCATTCCATTTAGAGGAAAGCCGTCCTGTACCACAGGCATTTCTACCAATTCATTCATTGATTCATTCGTTCATTCATTCATTCCTTCAGTCCCCTTACCCTAAAGTTGCCGTATTTGCATATACAAGTATTTTGTAGTATATTTCAATCAAAATCAATTGATATAATTACATGAATGTTAATATTTTCAACTCTCAAATCAAAGTATTTTTGTGATCCGAGCTAATCTCGGTTATTTGGATAACGTGAATCTCCAACGAATTGAATCCACAGGATGGGTTTTTTACTTCACTTGTTAGCCCGTCTTACTCTTACAAATATTTTAAATGCGAAAATTTGAGAAATTGTTTGGATGTTTGTAAGTAGTAAACGCAGTAACATCTGAATAAATTGGGATGAAATTTTTGTACACGAATAGAATCCCCTGAAATAACCCATACTTTTTATCCAGGTAATTTGTTCCTGTGAGACACATTATTATTTTTAAGCAGATTTTATGAAATGTCGTTGACGTTGGTGGCACTGTGAATCCCTATAATTATTCAGAGGTTTTTGAAGCGAAAAAAGCTTTTAAATGCGAATAGAATACGCGAGTATGCGGAGCCGCCAGCAACACCTACTTTTATATAATTTCATTATTGAATCCACAAGAGAAATATCTTTGGAATAATTGATGATTTAATAAATGAATTTAATTACACACAACACAACACAATCAATAGAAATCACAGGCTATTTATCCTAAACGCTAACGGCTTGCTAATATGGTTTCACCTGTGCATTGGGGTAGTTAATTAAATTTCAGAGCGTCTAGTATTTCAACAATGTTCGACGGGTCGTAGAGGCATCTATATAGACTAATGTATGTAGTACATTGTCGTCCATATGCGTTTATACAATGTTATTACCGAAGCTGGAGTACGCATGATTCAACCTTCATTTCACGAAGGACAGATTTTGGATACAATATTTGTTGCAAATATTTGCCGGTTTCTTATATATCTATACATATTATAAAACAAAGTCCCCAAAAGTTAATTGTATGTGATTGATTTTTTCAAAATATACTGAACGGAATTTTTGTACGATTTTTACTATAAGATAGTGTAATCCTTTAACAATGAACTATACTTATGTAGTTATTTAAATTTTTAAGGAGTGTGGTAGATGTTTGGGGATAATTCAAGTAGTGGATAATATTATCGGGACTATAGATACTTTTTGTAAATTCGTGCTATTTCATTTGCCAGTAGATGTATTTTATTAGTTTTTCAGCTGTTGTGTTTTGCAGATTGCGGGTATTAGGTATTGCTATGTCGAAGAGGATTATTATTATTATTTTCCATTAACATATAGGCAAAATATAGTAAGGTATTTTGTAAATTTCAGATTTCATAATCTATATAGGTATCTCAAATTTCAACCAAATCATCAGATAATGCATTTATTTCTGGCATTCCATTTACATAAACCTAAAGATAACGATAAAGTTATATCTACGATTTAATTTTTATCTACGAATATTATTTTACAATTTCATAATCGGTTGCAATAGATTATCGTAAAGTAGTGGAGGACCATTCTTCGACCACCAGTGGTCGACTTTCATTTATTACTTCAGTTCCAGAAATTAGGAATAGGGAATCGTTTTTTAAATTTATCGACACGTATAAAATTTCCAACTCCTCCCTACATTTCTGTTTGATTGATTTTGTTGCAGGTTAAAGACAATTAGTGTTCCCTGAGACTCGCCGAGCTTCAACGCTCGGTGTCATCAAATGCGTGCCACTGCTGATCCTGGCTTACAGGAATTGTAGTGGTGGTTGTGAGGGTGGAGAAGTCTGTTCTCGTCAAGTCATACATCATACTCCTTCTAATTGCCCAGTAAACATTCAAACCATACCATATATAGCGATTGTAAAAGTTGAAAAATGTGTGTTTTCTGAAATATGAGGTTGAACCAAAAAGCTTTTGGAATCACTATGTGAGTATAGAAATATTCTGAAAAAAATATTTTATTATTCAGCTCAATATTTTTTTAACTCATTGAATGTAGAATGTCATTCTCCTATCTCAGTTAGTTCTTCGCAAAAAAAACGTTTTATGCACTCTCAAAAATCTCCTCTATTACACGTATAACTGCATCATTATCATCAAATTTAGTACTAGGGACTAAGTACTACTTTATCTTTAGAGTATAATTCTACATTAGTCTCAAACACTTTAGAGCCGCATGAAATTCATAATAATATATATTTATATAGCGACATCAGAAATATTATGATTCAATCTTATAATACGGAGAAAAAATTAACTATTGGTGATTCATAAGAAAAGTTTGAGAAACATTTTTATAAATAATTATATGTTATAAAATTTTATCAACCTCTTTTTATGATAAAGCTATATACAGTTTTGTTGAAAAACGCAATACACAATACTTATGAACTTTGATCTCAAACATTTTTTTGCGTAAGTCGGATCGATGAGGACTTGTCACAGTTTGTTTATAATGGTGTCCTCAACATTCTTATCAATTTTCAGCTTTATGCGATTTTACTAAGATTGCAATATTTCAAGTTAACTCGATCGGACTAATAGTTACCTCTTGCTTACTAAATGGTTAAGGAGCAGTAAATTTGTTTGTTAATTATTTTAGTAGGCATTATAAAATGTATCTAAAATAGGTACAGGGGATTCGTATTGCTGCCATAATTATACAATAAATCATGTAATTTTAAATATTGATAAGTAATTTTTGGCATCTCATCCCGATGTTCATAAATGGTACTCACAAATAGTTTTTCTTTGGTATTCGAAAAATTACCAATGTTTTAGATTAGATAATGATTTATTTAAATTTTATACATAGTATGGCCGCCCTTCTATAGTATTATGGTAAGAAATACATACGAAAAGAGAGTGCACTAGTTTACCTCTGCTTTCTCTTTCGGGGATAAATGACGTGTGTGTATTGCTATTTGGTGTAAAACCCAATCCCTTCATATGTAGGCATTTATTTCAATATGTCGAGTGCGCTGTTACCAACAGAGTAATAATCTTCTTCAGATAAGATACGGGTATCTTCTAACGGGCGGGTTAGTGAAGACTAGCGAATCGAACATTTCCATAACATTATCGACAATTTTTACTTCAAATGAGCCAATGAGTGACAAATAAATTGAAGATTAAATTCATCACACTCGTGTACTTCAAGAGTAGATAAAAATGTATTGGTCTAAATCTCAATAGTTTTTCAATTCTATACAAAAACTCACATAAAAATTTGCTGCGATCTTGAAGTAAACCTAAATCGATCGGCTTCTTAAATAACATAGGCTTTGTAGACTAATGAGCTGATTTGATTTGTCAATTTAATATTGATAAATCAATTAATTACTTGATAATGAATAGGATGTAATTAATTCGGAATACTTGCTAATCGTACTGTCTATTGTATGTAGTAATTTCTTGTAAATTTCTACATAGAAAATATTATATTTAGATATGAATAAAACAAATAGCGTAAATAGTAACTTATCAAGGAGAATTGTAACTGACGGTCCGAAGTTTATCTGTCCAATAAAGAGAAAAGGGTCAGTATTTGAGTATTTGAAGAGAAAAGGGCAAGTTTTTTTGTACTATTCTTTTATATTATAACATTATTTATTATAATATTCTAGACTTTAAATTATGGAATAATTATGAATTGTTTTCAACCAAAATTAACTGTTTCTCTAAATATTTTACAACTTCTCAAATCTTCTAAAAAAGTATCAAATCTGTTTCGACCTGTATGCAATATTAATTTGCATGGAAGCCGGTGTAACTATTAAGTTTCCTACGTATACAGAATATAAAGTTCAAGTAGTTTGATTATCAACGTGGAGATGGGGCACGACAGATCCTTTGTTATACGCCACGAGAACATTGTCTACGCAATATATATCTACAATATCCATGGATATGTTCATTTAGAATCTCGTAATGTTTTCTGCTTTGTACATAAAGTAACATAATATGTCTTGAGCTAGATTGACTCAAAATCTTTTTGAAGGTAGTGACTTAAAAGCCCATAGCTGATTACTCGTGATATTTTGCATCCAACCATATGGTTACTATATTGTCGGATGCAAAATATCGGCTAATGGCAATGGCAGTAGTTTTTGCGATAGCTGTTGTATATTTAGGTGTAAGTCAAATTGAGAATCTAATGCCGCCTTCGTTAAGAGCTATTATCGGTTAAGCTATTTTAATAGTTCGAATGTAATCATATATACATCTTGTATTATGGATGTTTATTGGATATTTCAGTTACTATAAGATACTCTTTGTACCTTCTATTATAAAAATGTGTCATACAGAATACTGCACCTACTATCACAAACAGTAATTCTGTGCTGATTAAAAAAATATATATTTATGTACATTGACTTATATAAATATAGTATGCGGTAGTACACATAGTTGCTTTGAAGGTCAACATAGCGTTTGTTGAAGTGCCTCATTACAAGACTGTTGTCGCCGCTTTTGGATTGCACTGAAGCGCCATCACAGGTTATTTTTGTGTACGTGCTATAAAAACAAATGTGGATAGTTAATATTTATATGAAACAAGTGTTGGAACATTCATGTGACATAGCAAGATGAATAACTCAATTAATGCATAGTATTCATTGTCTGTTTGGAATGAAACTTTTGGCAGTGATGATAATCAAACGACAGCTGTTCATAAGATTGATAGTTATTACACCAGTAACGTGACGTTTGTTATAATAACAAAAATCTGATGAGTTATATTCAGAGGCGATTCATGATGATTTTTAAAAGTAAATTTTATCTTATCATTCACATCATACATAAGATAATCCATAATCCAAATTCATTGTTATCAGTACATTTGAATTTTATTTATGATGTTGCATCGTGAAACTAATTTCTGTCGTCTGTGCTTATTCATTAATATTTAAATAAGCGCTAAGCGCCAAATTAAGTACCTATTGCATACAATAGTCATCTGGTAAACATTTATTTGGAGGCATCAAAAATGTAACTTGCGATTTTTTATATCTGATAATATTTCTTCGGAAACCCTTACATGGGCATAATTTACAACGAATTTCAAATCGTGATTCGAGAAAATGAAATTTAAAAAGAGTTATAAATACTTCAGATCTATTAAATGCTCAATATCATACCGGAATAAATCTCTAACACAAGTTTGTTGAATCTATATTCGTGAGGACTAATCTTTATCATTCATTTCGCGCCATTAAGCATTCAAATGCAAGCGTGTCTAATAAATCATAGCGCTTTATAGCGATTGCTGGGTTTGGATTTGAAAGATTATCTTGTATTTTTTATAGAGGCACGGAAAAGTGACCCCACAGCAACTGATGGTAAATGGAGAGTGTCCAATAGAATGTCTACTGATGAAAGAAGATTATCCCTCAACATTCGACACAATTATGCCGGCCTGTTAGAACCGGATATTAACAGGCTGATCCCGGAACGCGACACACGTACGTGGGCCACTATGGCGGGTTTTAACACATTGTGTATGATCAACGGTGGTTGCTGTCAGCATTGTTGTATTAGGAATAAATATTATGATATCATTGAAGTCATTAGTATTTTTCGAATGCTTATGTACTATAAATGGCTGTCGCTATCGCCGTCTACGGCATTAATGCCTAGCGAAAAATGCATCTTAATTGCTCTATAGATAAATATAGTCGGAAATAGTTAGATTATAAATTTAACTATTTCCGACTAACGTAAATGATATCTTAAGTTTGGTCCAGTCTCATACTCTTACTGATGTAATTAATGGAAAAAAATAATGAATTACGAATTAAAAATACAAATATAATACAATTTTATAGTGTATCCCACATAAATAGGTGCAAATTAGTTAATATTATTTTGTGATTACTCCAAATGATAACACTCTATTGATTCTTATGACATTAGTGATAGCAGTAAAATATGATTAGATCGGCAGGCGAATAATTGTTCTGGAAATTTAAATAAGGTTTCTTAGAAGCCTCGGACAGGGACAAACATAATTTACATGTTATGTAGATTGTTAAACGTATCAAGAATATGTTAGACGTTCTGATTCTGAATAATTCTTTCCAGTGATTAGATATACTGAATTTAGGTAATAAAACAATTATTTTCCTTTTTATTTTGTTTATATATAGCATAACCATTTTCTCTTTACACCCACATATCGCCAGCTATGTTAGGTCCTATGAAATAGGGGGTGGCCCTATTGCCATCTCCTGGGTACATTTCCAAACTCCGGGCTGATAGTGAGTATAAAAACCTAATATCTCTTCTCGACCCGGGATTCGAACCCGAGACCTTAACGCGATAGTCGTACCGCGCACGGAATATAACTACGCCACCGAGGTTAAATAATTTTGTTTATGTTCTTAAAATATTCATTAGGTTATGTATTTTAAATAAACGATATTTTACGTATTTTTTGTGATAGAATAGTATGTTTCATCAATTATCTGCTATATTTTTGTTCCGTTTATCGTCTGTCGACTTTTCTTCGACGACGCCTGACTTCTAAGTACCGAAAACATTGACTCACGTATGTTTTCCCTCGTCGATAAGTCGCTTTTGAACTGAAAAGCATGACTTGCTAGTTACTACTACAAAACTAACGAGGGACACTAATGCTTTTCTCAAAAGCCTTTTACGAGTAGAATTTGCTGGTATATTTTTATATCTATTCATCTTTAACAACATTAATTTAATTTAAAATTTCTCGTCCCAAAAAGTGTCTTACCCACTAAAGTTTAACAATAAATAACTTCATCTTTTGAAACTAACCTTAATCGCTGTTTTAGCAAAATAAAAACTCTTAGAAGACTTTTATCTATCCGCATCACTTCACTAAGCGATGTAATAATATTATTATTAAGGGGGAAACTCAGACTCAGACATTTACCTTAACTTTAAAGGGAAATATCAGGCACGTCGTAAGATTACTCATAGTTTATATAAAGTGAGTATTTAACAAACTTATCTCGTGTTTTCCTTAACGATACATTGTTGTATGTTTTGTTTGTCCGAAGTGACAACAAGACACGTGGAGAGGAAAATAAACAGTGTACGTTGTTAAACGGTGGTAAATAAGAGAGAAGGGGTTTTATTAGAATAAGGAAAGGCATGAACGATTCTTAAGCGTGGTTTGAGACTGTGAAGGAGTTATTTTTTATTAATAGAGACATTCTTAGCTTAAACGCTCTCAGTAGGCGATGGCAATGCGATAGATATTTGCAGCGGTGGGATAGTCTTAAATGCAGAGCTGGTATTTAAAAATTACGTGGAAAGTTTCTTAGATATTTGTTTAAAAACATTATTATAAGATGAAGCCAACAGCGTCCCCTTAGAATAACAGGTATAGGGTAAAATAGAAACTTCGAGCAACTTCTGTTGCAACACCTAGCCAGACAAGTTAAATATTTATGGTACATGCAAACAATTACCTGTAGTGGGAATAGAACTTATAATCACTTGGTTGCATTATGCTAGTCTAGTATTATAATGTGTGAATGGACGGTGTAGATTAGTGATATTTGAAATTACGTCATATTTCTTCATGGAATGTATATTTATGTAAACTGTATCGACACTCACATGTTACACATATTGATGTTAAATAATACAACGTATGGTCACTATTTGTCCATTTTTTCCGTGTAGAATGTAGTGTGAAGTGTAGGCAAAAATAACCTTAGCCGAGACGAATCAAAATAGCTTTATTTGATTGTTTTAAGCGGCGATAGCCTAGTTGGTTGTGGAACGGTCTGCCGAGACGAATGTCCGCAGGTTCAAATCCCAAGGGCACACACCTCTGATTATTCTAAAAAAAATTATGTGTGTATTCTTTGTAAATTATCGCTTGCTTAAACGGTGAAGGGAAACATCGTGAGGAAACCTGCATACCTGAGAAGTCCTCTATAGGAATTTCGAAGGTGTGTGAAGTCTACCAACCCGCACTAGGCCAGCGTGGTGGACTAAGGCCTAATCCCTCTCAGTAGTAGAGGAGGCCCGTGCTCAGCAGTGGGCAAGTAAATAATACAGGGCTGATATTATTATTATTATTATTAAGAGTTTCTCATATAACATTATGTACCTAATTTTCCCTGTCTTGATAAAAAAAACTTAACTTTTGACGTTGAGGTATTATATTGGTATATTTGTGTAATCTTTACATGTCCGTAAGCAGATTTGTATAGTTTTTGTTATCCTTAATCTAAAATCTCTTTGTATAGTCACGATGAGTTGAAATAAGTTAGTGTTCCGTTTATCATTGACTACATAAGAGTCATGTTCGATTACGAATTTATTTATTACGTTGAACTTTGTTATCATACATTTTGTTTTTGCTTATTTGAAATTTTACATGTGTCTGGACAAATATAGGTGTTTTAGGATACATTTCTAACATGGCGAGTACTTTGAAATGTAAATTTTGCTAAATTAGTATACAAGTCAAATCAACAGTCATATTGAACCTGCCCACAGTACCAACATAGTCTGAATCTTAAATTGAGTTAGGTGGCATTACATACCACTCGTAACTTTGAGTCATTGAATGTTAAGTAAAGAGGCATTGTAAAAAGGACGTATTTGGGCCTTTGAAAATTTGACTAACTGAGCAAACAGCTGTTTCATTGTGTTTTTCTGTGCGACAGTGGTAAACAGCGAACAAACCTATCAATGCGTGGCTCTAACGTTTTAAACTTTTATATTAAATTTATTAAAATAATCTATAAGACTATCTATGTTTATACCATAACAAAGTACACATTAATTTACGTACGAAATAGCCAGACGTGCAATATGGTGGCGTCATTCTCAGGCCGTCTGCATAACTCAATAACACAGCTATGCGTCGCTCCGTCCGCTCATATCGCCTAACGATCCATCTCGTTATCATGTAGTTTCACAAGAATTTTGATACGAGCATACGCACAGAAGTTTTGCTGTGAAATGTTTTTGTTGTTTGCGCTGGGGATATGAACTATTGATTCGCGTAAGGCTTTTTGTTTATTGAACCTTTTAATTTGTTATTAATGGGCTTAGTGCGGAAGGTTAGCATAACTCAATAACACAACTATGCCTCGCTTTGTTCGCGCATATCGCTTAAAGATCCAACTCGTTATCATGAATTTCACAAGATTTTTTTTTTTAATACGAGCATTCGCACGTACGTTTTGTTGTGAAATGTTTTTGTTGTTTACGCTAGGGATAGGAATTATTTATTTATGTAATATAAAATTTTTTCGTTATTGAATCTTAAAATTTGTTATTAATGTGTTTAGTGATGATAGTCAGCATGACTTAATAACACAGGTATGTGTCGCTTCCTCCGCTCATATCGCCTAACGATACATCTCGTTATAATGTAGTTTCACGAGAATTTTGATACGAGCATACCTGCGGAAGCTTTGTAAAGTATTTATGTGAGAATTGGAAGTGTAATTTGATGGAATCCAGTGTTAAGCGAAAAAGTTCCGTAAAAAAATTACTTCGAAAATAAATATTAAGGTTTCATACCAATTTGTGACTTTATGACTAGACCATGGAATAAGAAATATCAAGAAGGATATTTTAGGTAAGGCTGGACATACATGTTTCGAAAAGAAAACATTAATAAAATCAAATTTAATTTAAATTAAAACTTCATACAACATGAGAAACATCAGCGGGATCGTAAATTGTGCCAGTACAAAACTTCAGTCCAAGCTCAGATGTATTGTGAAACACTTGAATCAAACTTGGCAACATTTCGCCGCGTTATAATTAATGGAAGCACGGTTTCATTTCGGGGGGTAAAACAAAAAGATAATTGCCACCAATTAATTTTGACTCCCTGCAAATGAGGGTTGGATTCTCATGTCGCTTTTATGGGTTCGGGGCGTTATTTAGTTTGTCCGATTCGTTTGTTTAAATTCGATAGAATTTCTTAGCGATCGTTTCAAATTTCTGAAGAGGGTACGATTTAAGGTTATTGCTATTTTATGTTTCTGCTCATTTAAATGTCTTTACGTTTTATCGTTAAAATATAAAATGGCGAATTCAAAAAAGGGTGCTTATAAAAAATATACACACATTTACTAGATTTTAACTTTACAGAAAAGCACTTTTATGGAAATATTATACACTAGGGTTAAGGGCTGCAATTAATTTATAAAAACATTTTTAGAGTTAACAAAACATTTTGTAGCGAAGGTCAGCGGAGCCCCATTCGTGGGTAAACAATAGACGTCGTGTTGTTGACATTGACTTTGATCTAAAAATGTTGGAGGGTTAGTCACCCACCACATCTCTTGCATCGGGAGGGTTAAATAATGAAATATCCGCGCCAATGTTTAGAAAATGCTTTCATGTCATAATAGAATATATAATGACGTACTGTATTGACTGGTGGGGATTAATAATTCAGTTATGGAAAGAATGTAAGATCAAATCGGAACACGATAATTTGTAGACACGAGTGGCCAGTCTGTAACTATAACTATTAAGATACCGAATTGGATTTGGTGTTGTTTTGAGTCTGTGTAAGGCTTTTTTCATTGATCACTATAAAGTACAACTAACTGATAGTACCTATATCCGCAGTCAAGATTTTGGGTGGTTTTATAATTTATGACGCAACACTCAAAATTAAGCATACGGCATATTCGAATCCTCATATATGTAAAAACAAAACTGTGGACAAATCTATTTGCCGTAGATAGGGACTGAGACACCTGAATAATTTCTGTCAGCTAGACTTAACTGCTGCACTAATCGCCATTAATTTTATACCACGTAGCTACTAATTCATTCTATACTCTAGAGTATTTTTTCAAAACTGAAGAGTTTATTTGTTTGAACGCGCTAATTTCAGCAATCATGGTTCGAATTTAAAAAATCTTTTAGTGATACCCTGAAAAGGAAATAGTCTACTTTCTTGAAAAAGATACTGTTCCAATACTTAGGAACTTTATGAAGGAATCCGTAAAATTTTTAATACATAAAATAGAGTTATGAAAAGTCAATGAATAGTTTTACATCTATACATATTATAAAAAACTCCCCTTTTCTGTCTGTCTGTATGTCATCAATTTTCTCAAAATCTACTGAATGGATTTTTATAAAATGTGGTAAGGAGATAGATTAAGACCTTGGGAAGGTTATAGGCTACTTTCTATCCCGGGAAAATATATAGCGGAACTTTAACTTCGGAAAACTATTCATGCAGGCCAAGCCGCGTGCAATAGCCAGTTATTAATAAACAGAACTCAGAAGATTTTTGTTTGTTTCAGGCCGCTCTCTGCGCGGATTACAGCGTCCCCGTAGATTGTGTAGCGGCCGGGCCGGCGCCGCGACCTAGCTCCTTCCACGAGGTATCCGCGCCTAAAGTAAGTACCCTTTCGCTAGTGTATCATAAATCTTTACGACTAAACGTTGTCTTGTTATCCTAGCGAATTATTATGACTCTAATAATAACTACTATAAGGCTGGTATTGGAAGAAACATACTAGTGTCCAATGTTTACTGCTTACGAATAAACAAACACATCACGCATTTATCTTCAAAGAGGTATGCAGTGGCGTAGGAAGGCGTAATTAATTACTGACTACATAAAATAAAATCAAATTACGCTCTATATTATGGTATAGTACATGAGTATTATGTAATTACGATATTTAAATTATAAGAAAAAGGTAAAGAATAATTTTTTAGTTGTTATGCTTTACAAATTGGCATAACGCAATAAAAAATCGCTATCGTCAATTTTGCAATACTACTGATAACGTATAAATATGAAATCGTATGTAATATCGCACATATGTGTAATAGGAATTGTTTATAATATTATAACATAGTAAGTATTATATGCGGGCCGGTACCAATAAGTCGATCTGGAAATCTTTGGGGGAGGCTCATGTTCAGACATCTTGCGGCTGATGATGATGATGATTATTATAAAGTATTATAATATTTATGTATATTCAACTTTCTTCGCATTATCCCCCGTGCTGAGTTACTGATTTAGATCTCACAGTCTACTAATTAATATAAGCTAGAATATTATTTTTTTCCGGTAAAAGTCTTAGGGCAATA
The DNA here is from genome assembly GCF_014839805.1 of Manduca sexta. Classification (NCBI taxonomy): domain Eukaryota; kingdom Metazoa; phylum Arthropoda; class Insecta; order Lepidoptera; family Sphingidae; genus Manduca; species Manduca sexta. Next base: position 5,480,906 of record NC_051122.1, on the reverse strand, counting down.
AATATCCAATGTTTTTTCCTACGACTACCTACGCCATTACCTGCTTCTAACTTTCAAAATGTTGCATTCATGTTAATTTAAGGAATAGGACGCCATTTTATCAGCGATCTTGTTTGAAACATATTCGATTAATTCATTATTATATTTCGTTTTTCTGTGCAAATGAAATACCTCAAAATAAGATGATTCATAACAGGCAATGAATACGTGAATCCAATATCAATTTTCAATTATGATCTCACGAGTGTTCATAAAATTTTAACGGTCATCATAAAAATATGATAAATCCTTCCCAAGTTGCTTCGGTACGTAACAGAATTAAATTACTTTCGCTAGACATTGAACTACATAACTTTTGGAGATATTTGAGCCTTTTAAAGGCTATTTATAAACCGTGTGGTGGATAGAAATATTTTATTCGTTTTCCTAGTAATATTATGGTTAACTTAGAATAAAATAAACAGAAATATAAGTATGTTCCTTGAATTTATTTTAAAACATTCGCAGGAAATTTTGTTTTATTACGATTTTTTGAATAAGTAGATAAGTTTCGACATTTAGACAACAATTGCCTTGTCATGCTTTGTTGTTACATTTTATCGGCCTGAAAATCGATAGTCGACGGGTTCATTTCAGTGGTCATGTAAGTACTATCATTAGATATAGCAAAACCTAGTAAATCCTCGTAGTTTGGTTTTATTGCTATAAATATTATTCTTTATGGTGTTAAACCAATTTTATTTTATACATGCATGATGAGTACAGTGGAGTCCAAAAAATGTCGATTGACGAGATTACCCCTCGGCAGTCGACACAATTAATCCGGCCCATTAGAACCGGATATACGCAGTCTGATCCCGGAACGCGACACACACGTAGGCCACTATGGCGGATTTTAACACCTTGTGTATGGTGGTCGCTATCCGGGCGGATATAAAATATATCCTACCACCAGCAAATTTCCCATACTTGGAGAGAAACGGTTTTGTGTAACTATATTGTAATTATTGTATCCCTCGAAGGCGAGAAGCGCGTTAGAATATAAATAGAATTTATCTTCTTATCTTCACGTAACACAATTGACAAAACGCACTTGTAAATAAAAGAATAAAACAAAATAACTCAATATTATCTTAGTGTTTTATTGTTTTATAGTAAGACATATTTTAATACGAATCTGAACAAATTTAGAGGCCTTATGCTCTAGGATAGTGTGAACTCGTAACACGTCGGTGTTACGTTATCTTCGTAAAGCGTGAAATGGTTATTCTGTATGCTAATTTATATTGTCTTAAACGCGACGCAGTGCGTTACGTTTTTGTAAACTACTGTCAAAACAAACTTTGGTAAAGAGAATAAGGCCCCTAAAGTGTAAGAAAAAGAAATCAGATCTGCTATTAATAAATCATCGGCGAAAGTATTACTCGCGGACATAAATTTCTCTCACCTTGCAAACGACATACGCCTACGTGTTTGAAAATAAAAAATCAATGAACCAACATTAAGATGACCTTTCAAGAACGTAGTGTTGTGAAAGAATGACTCACTCAGTCCATTCAACTCACGATCGTATCTGTGCAACGAACTCGGTCAGTCGTTCGCGTCGCGATGTATCCTTTTTAAGTTTATGACTCAACAATAAGTACGAGTCGTGTTTGTTTAAGTAACGAGGCTATTGCAATTGAAGATGTTCAAGCGGTGTGCTAAGTTTGAACGCTTTGTGAACGTGGCTTGACTGGTACATAACCAGTGTTTTCCTTCAACCATTAGTGAAATGAGTAGTTGCAAAGAGTCCATATAATTCTGGCCGGTTTCCCTTTCGTAATTTATATAAAACTAGCGACCCGCCCCGGCTTCGCACGGGTGCAATATTTAATGGATGTTATTATACATATAAACCTTCCTCTTGAATCGCTCTATCTATTAAAAAAAACCGCATCAAAATCCGTTGCGTAGTTTTAAAGATTTAAGCACACATAGGGACAGAGAAAGCGACTTCGTTTTATACTATGTAGTGATCTAGTAATTATTAGAACGATTTGAAGACTGCGTTTATGTATATTTGTATATCCATATGTGGACATATATTGATTTGTCGGGTTCCCTTTTGGGAAAATTTCATCCTTCGCCACTGTAATTTAGTCTTTGTCGTTTGGGGTTTGTGTCGCATAACCTAAAAAGAATTCCATCTTGTGTATTCTTTTTTATTTAGTCTCTCGTTTTAACCTTAAAAATATCTCTTCTTGATATTCTCTAGTACCAATCTTTTAACTCTTTAATATAATTTGCAGCCCGTAAACGAATACTCGCAATACCAAAGCAATTATACAGAAATCATTTGCTCTTTGTTGAGACATTTGCTCATCGGGTTAATATGTGATAACAAAGAGCGTTAAGAAGACACAAATTAGAACTATAGGAATATAATAATATGTAAAGCGTACGCTATATTGATCTGTGTGTCTTTGTGTTAATCGATTTACGTATTTCCTTATTCATTGTACAGTCAGGTGAAAAGTAACTGAACGAATTCAATACTTCAAAACGCTTCGACACTTTAAGTAAAGTATAATTCAATGAAAATATTGTTTGTTATTTATGTAAAATAAAGTAAACTTATTGTAATTTCTTTTAGTGAGAAAACGATTGTACATTCAGACACAAATGTTTAAGGGCGATTTGAAATTTGATTTAGTTCAGCTACTTTTGTGATTGACTGTACTATACAATCCTTTATGGACATAATAAAGATGTTATGATGTATTCTCAAAACTTATATGTTTTCCTGTATCTGGCTTAATGAAAATTATACAAAAGGAAAATATATACTTGGTACGGTTACGACTTCGGTTTATTTCTTAGAGGAAGGCCAGATGACCCATGCCCATTCCAGATTTGCGTGGTACCCACCCTCAAAATATGGAGGCAGCCTAATATTAGAAATTTTTAAAACGACCAATATTATCAAATCTGCAAAGACGTTTTGTTTTTTAATTTGACTAAGACACAGAGCTCTACAAATATGAATCTAGCTACGATCATGTAGTCCTCGGCGCCGCAAATAGCCAAAGCAGAGACATCTCTTTAGCCGGACTTTCTTATATGAGTAACCTACCAACTAGAAAGTCTGATATTTTGATTTAATTAAATTTTTGATTTAATGGTAGGATATATTTTATATCCGCTTGGATAGCAAGCATCGTACACAAGGTGTTAAAACCCGCCATAGTGGCCCACGTAAGCGTGTCGCGTTCCGGGATCAGCCTGTGTATATCCCGTTCTAACAGGCCGACGTAATTGTGTCGGTTGCCGAGGGACAATCATCTGTCGTCAATCGACATTCTATTGGACCCTACTCCACTTACCATCAGTTAGAGCGGGATCATTTTGCCGTGTTTAATAAAAATAGCACACAGCAGTTACAAGCAAAGTAGGTCTCTCCTATATTATGTTACAAACTATACCTCTTCATAATACGAGAATAAACTAACATAATGCTAGTTTATATTTGGCGTGAATTGTGACGTCAAATATGCACACATTATTTCCTCATAGTTTTAACCTTCAAAGTATTACATACAATTATAGCCAACACATTATATCAATAAGAATATAATAACACCACATTAGTTGTCTAATTTCGAATCTACATAATTAACACGCGTCATTAAATAAAAATCGGTCAGATCAATTGACTCATCAGTTCGCTAAAGGGCACACAATCAACAAACAAACGCGCATAGAATATTAAAACAATAAAAATCATTCATAACATCATTTAACAATACAATAAGTCATTCATTAATCATCGATAATTAAAAGTAGTCAGCCCTGAATGAGTCAGGATGAGTAACATCCCTAGTGACACGTCATTGTGGGGGTGTGTCACTTTAAACTAGTGTTGTAATGTTTGAGCGAATTTCATAACTGTAACAATGTTGATTAAATCTTAATGCTGATGTAAATTGTTGCATAATTTTATTATTATTTGTTTTATATAATGTCGATATTGGGGGCTCCCTGGTTTCGCGTATTTCAGATCTGAGTGGACTTGAGATAAGATTTATTTTTATGAATATCAGGAGGGTTCATGATTGTGTAATTCGTTTTATATCAAGTCGATATAGGGTGGAGTGCAACCCTGGTTTCGCTTATTGCAGAGCTGAGTGGGGCTGTAGCTTCATGAATACCAGGAGCCTTCATAATTAAGTACTACATATTATACTTCGTTCTTCCATCTCTTGTTATTGACTCCAATATGAATGCTTTATCAAATATCATGTAGTAAAGATCAGCCGCTTCCTTCGCGTTAACTCTTTTTTAGACATTTAATTTCAGGCAAATCTTAGAAATGATTCGTTTAATAAAATGCCCATACTGGAATCGAACCATGAATCTTTCAGAGCACAATGAATGTACTAATGTAAACTCATTGTTACACGAAAATAAGCCTTAAATAAGTGTAAATAGGTAATAATTATATTCTACTCATAGAAACGTTGGAAAAACTGGCTACAACTTATTCACAACTCGGTTTTTTACTTGAACTTGACTGTAATTAATGATTCATTTAACATTACAGGCGTTTGGAAAAACATTTTATTTTACTTAATGAAAACGTTTGGAATAAAATAACCCTGACGAATTTTATAAAAAAACGATTCTTTACAGTTTCGGTATCTTGGATCATGATTATTAGTACTTATATTATGATTTGCTAATATGGTGCGTATGCGCAATTAATATTCTTATTTTAAACCAAAGTCCCCCGCCGCGTTTGTCTGAACGCGATAAACTCAAAAACGACTGAACCGAAACTTCTAAACAAATCATGGGGCGGAACTCACAGGCAAAAGGCCCTAGTTGCACCTTATCCAAACTCTTCGAGCATAAAAGCGTGATGTGTGGTTCTGTGAGTGAAAAAAATAACTTAAATGCGCCTTTATATAGTTTAAATCCCGATATTTCCTCACAAAAGGTTTTACATAGCAATATTCGAAACATGCGCATGCACATCTGTTTACCCATTCATTTACGTAAATATAAATAGCCAGTAGCTGCATTACGCAGAACCTCTTCGAATGCAAGTTACGTCCATACATGGTTTTATAATGCGTCATAAAACAGGTTCGCACCGCGTGATGTCATCGTGATGTGGGTCAGTTTCTCGGTTCAACATTTGTTTAGGAAAAAACCTAACGCAATTGTTTTAAGGGGATATCCTATGGCATGCCTTTGTCGTGTTGTCACTGGGAACATTTGACTCGATCGTGATTTAATGCGCAGTAGTCACCACGGTTAGAATAAATTTGCATTGTGCGAAATTGCGGTTTTAAGTACACGCACTGTTTTGTAACAGTAGTACAATTTATGTGATCGGAGTATTATTTTTTACACCTTCCTAGGTTTCATGCCAGTCTTTGTTGATACCGCGTTGTCTATTTTTGGATATTCTTGCAAACACGTATTCGGGTTCGGAAGACATAGCTTGTGTTGCTGGACAATATGAGCTTCTTCATCTAATCAGTGGGGTAACATCCCGTGCCCATAAAAAAACATCGATTAGCAGCTTTGCTGATACTTATAGGGATTAGTGACTTTTACATTGTTATACAATACTTAAGTCCATTGGATTCATGTTTATTTCTCGCATTAAACTAAGGTCTCAACCCAGCAATAGGATAGTCAGAGAGACGCCATAAATATATTTAATTAGCTACCGGAATACTTGATTCTCAACGCACCTTTGCAGTTCTAATATGGAGCAGTCTTCCGGGCCACGTGTTCGTCCCCTATTATACAATCTCCCTTTAAACGAACCGTGAAGGAGCATTTGTGCATATCGACAATAGCGACGGGTGAGAAACCGTCTTTAGATGTCGTTGATGGAATAAGGGCCAGCTTCGTCGCGTCAAATAAAACGGGGTAACAATATTCCTCTAAAAGTTTTGAAACTATCTTTTGTTCGCAGCTTCGATGAATACTGTTTTTGACAAATAGTAAAAAATAGTCTGTGCTCTTTTATTAATGCTTTCAATGACGAAACGAGCTTTCCGTTTGCCTGATGGTAAGCGATATGACCGACCATAATCAGTAGAAACATCATCGAACACTTTGAATTACAAAATATTGTTTGGTATTCCAATGCGCTCGCCATCCTGAGACGTGAGATGTTAATATGTCCAGTAGTTACACTGGCTACAATGTCTAAATTCTATGCTCTCTCTAAGGTTTGAACCTTACTCTGTACTAAATTTCATCAAAATTGGTTGAGTAGTTTACTTACAATAATATTGGTATGTAATATTGGTAATCAACGTAATGTTACAGAATTGTTAGATGATGATGTCGTACACCAGCCCATAGCACATAAATGCGGTTATTCCATAACACCTCCTTCTATAGAAAAGGCTATTTGTCACCTTAGATACCTCACGTCATAATGAATGAATTTCTCCCTAACTTAGCGATGACCCTGACCCGTGACACATTCATTGAATCATTCCGAATGACCGAAACGTGACGCATAGATTTCAAAAAAGTCATGCTCATGTAATTTTAGGGGCAGGGTCCGTCGGCGCACCCCTAGCGGACGTGTCTTGTGAACTGTTATGGTGTTGCACCCTGTACGGTCTATGTTATGGGCGTCGGCGGGTTTGTTTAGAATTTGTTATTTTATTTTGTATTATAATTGCTCTTGTTTCGGCTTGCAGCTCCGTCGTGTTAATATTGGAATCAAAATAAAAATCAATTATGTTTATGGGAGATATGGTAGCTTTCTGTTAGTAAATGATTAGCTATAGGCGGTTATGTAAAACAAATTTACATTTGCTCTGATATATCTAGATTTTGATACGTGATTTTTTTAATACCTATCAATAATACAATAATAAACATTTATCAGTGAAAACGATTTATAAAGAATGTCGTTCGTTCCGTTACTGATACTAAACTTATCATTAGTCCTGGCCAAATTATTGCACATAATTATAATTTTTTAATTTGAAAACTATTACAATGCATGGCACTAACTTTAAATTAGAACTCATATTCGTACTCAAAAACTTAAAATTATCTTTCATAAAACAAAGCAGTCTAAAAAACTGATTGCTGATTACGGTATCTGGCATTATTTTTTTATTCTTAGTACAATTCCAATGCATCACATAAGCGATACTTTGCTTGCAAACGAAGATGCTATGACTCATCCACTTACAACTTTATACACAATAGTAGACAATAATAAAATTAATCCAATAAAAATTTGATTTAATCGCTTATCGCTTCCGCCGTGCAACAGAAGCGCGTCACCTGCGGCCCAAATGAGTCATTATATGCACATGACTTGGACCACATGCGACCCAGAACAACGTCGGGAACACTGGGCGTGAGTCACAGGACATTGTAAACAACGCATTAAACAAAACATTTCACGAGAAAACATCGGGGGTAGTACAATATTGCGTAAGTTACGAGAAAGCATAATCGAGATTGATACTTACTCCAATAAACTTATGATTGATAATGCAGTTTTTATGTTACGCGGTACTGTCCGATAATATACAGACGTGTAATGACATATTCACTTACGCCTTTTATCCCAAATGGATTACGCAGACACTAGTGAAGCGTATATTGGCCACTTCTTGGCCATAATTCATAAACCGCAGATTCTTTTAACTGTCAGCTCTCCGATGCCGTACGAATTTTGGTTGTAGGCACATATTTGCTACACCGCATAATAATATTTTACAGAACTATAGTCGTCACACTTGGAACAATGTTTGCTTTTTGCCTCAAACATCTGCCGTTTCATAAACGATACCCTCCCATACGACTTAAGATTTAAAGAACTACGCATGCGAATATACTGTTTTTATTTATTTTTAATTCACTTAATCTCTAGTAAAACACATTTAATTGACTTATTAGGCTTAGTCATTCATTCATTAAGTTTGTGCGTGTGGCGGGAATCCACTCATTAATTCCGTGAATTGGCATGACAATTGTCCAAATTGTTATTGTATTTTAGGATTTTGGATGCAGTTCACCGCTCGTGACATATTGCAGATTATTATATAGATTGACTGCCTCGGTGGCGTAGTTTTAATGCCTACCCGGTACGAGTATGACTACCACGCTAAGTCCTGGGCCCTCATTCTGTATGATAGTGTAAACGCGTAACGCGGCCGTGTCATGTTATCTTTGAGAAATGTGCGTGGAATGTTATTCTGTAAGCCAAACTTCTAAAGTCCTAAACATGATGTGTTGTGTTACGTGCTTGTTACGCACTGTTAAAATAACGTGCGGGATAGAGAATAAGGCCCCTGTGTTCGGATCCTGGGTTGGGCCGAAAAAACAATTATGTCAGGGTAGAGTCCATCTTAAAAAATACTCAGTTACAGCTCGGACTCAGAAATTTTGCGGAGTTATACCTTCGTGCTTCGGCAAGCACGTATAGCCGTCGGTACCGCCCCTGATCTCTCCCCATTTTTGTCGGATTGTCATCTCACCGGACTATGAGACTGAAGGAACAGACAGTGCGCCTGTGCATTGCCAACACACTTGCGCACTATAATATCTTCTATGTACCTGGCTGATCTCCATTGAGATTGGCAGTCATGGCCGTAATTCGGCTAGGACGGATTTATTATAATAGAGGTAACAAACAACAAAACTTGAAAAATGTTTAGAAGATTTCGTTAAACCGAGATTTTGTTAGTACCTGCCATAAGTATAACAATGTCTAGATATCATAACTACGAATTAAAGTTCATTAATATAAGAACCTAGATTATCAGGAAGTATAATATACTTTTACTTGTTTTCTTATCGATGTGTACTAAAATAGCAACAATTGTGTGTATTGGCACGGGAGCCAATCAGTCAATATGCAGACGTTATTTGATTACGTATTATTATATCTGTCCATTTGGTATGTTTGTGCACAATTAATCACGACCTTGGCAGTGATTTATTTAATGAATATGATTCTCATGAATGGTCAAATTTTAAAAACTAGGCAGTTAAATTCGTAGATTCAAATAGAGAACTGACAAGACATTAAAATGAAACTATTTTTCGGATTTTATCGCGGGCTCACAGTGTCTTGAAGTCTTAAAATGAGAAGACTGGATTTTTCATTTATTTATTTAGATTATATGGATACTAGAGAACTATTTAAATAACATTTTAACTTTGATATCTAGATTCTGGTACTAGAATTCCATAATTATTATTTCATAAACTTAAACTTATCATTATAAAGCAATCTGTGCGGTTCATTTTGCCAGATTATCTGATTGGTTTAGCGGACGAGTGCAATGAAACCGATAATGTGTTGAACTTCCGTGTCAGGTACTCGACAATCGAAGGGTCGTATTAATGGGTACTTCTCAATTTCGCCCTAAAGTATATCTCCTGAAACTCTGTCAAATTATATCCAGCCTCTTAAGATCATTGGTATTTAATAAACGAAGTTCAACAGAATCTCAAATGATATCTTAAAACACAACATATGGCGGATTTTGACAGTTTTGTGTTCAACAATGCCGACTCAGTTGAGAACAAGGTCTTAAGTGTCAACTTAGGCCGTGTTTATTAAATAGTTTAACAAATTAATTTGATTGATTCTCAGTCTACTTAAGATTTTACTTAAAAGTGAGATTGATTTGTTAATAAGGCCGTAAGTGATCGGTTGTAAACACGGGATTTGTCCAGGATAGGATTTATGCCAGATGTATTTTAGGATTATTATCGCATGACGCATCATGACGGAAATCGATTCGACACGCTCCAGTTACGCTCTATCTTTGAAGATTAAGGTAGAGCCGATATTTTATTAACACATGAAGGACAAACGTTTAAGAAATCGTGAAGTCATTCAGTGATAAGTCTCTTGTATGCGAAGATCCACTATGTAGGTAGTTTCTACCGTAGTTTATTTTTGCCGACATGCAGTGTGTATGTACTATTGTCGTCCGATTTGAAAGTAAAATTAGTCATCATTAATACTGGACACACGAGACTGGATATTTGTCTTTATATTATAAGCACGGCAATATTACCCTACTACATCTGATGGAGGGAAGTGGACAATTAATATTTCCAACTCCTCCCTATCTTTCTATTTGATTAATTTCGTTGCGGGATAATGACATATTAGTTTACCCTGAGACTCGCCGAGCTTCACTGCTCGGTGTCATAAAATGCGTGCCACTGCTGATCCTGGCTTACAGGAGTTGTAGTGGTGGGTGTGAGGGCGAGAAAGTCTCGTTACTACATCTGATGGTAAGTGGAGTCCCTACTCCTTCTTGACCCTTCAAGATAGAGACTTGACTGAAGAGAGATGTTAATAGTTCGACCTTCGACTTATTTATGCTAGCCTGTTTGAAACTGGATATATACAGGCTGAGCCTACGCGGGCCATAATAGCAGGTTTTTCACCTTGTTTATGGTCACTATTCGGGCGGATAGAATTATCCTGCAACCGGCATCTACTGCAAAATTATCTTCGGATGACGCAGTGTAGTCTGATAAAACTTTGTAATTCTATATTGTGTTGCTATGTTCCATTACGGTGTCATTAGACGAGTTGCTTATTACGCTTATTCATTATCAATTGTACTAAATTACTCACAGCAAAAATCCCGTAGACGTATCGGCTCATAGTAGACATTGACACGTCATTGTTATGTACAACTTTTAACTAACACTTATTCATTATAGTGGTGACGTCATTCGTAAGAGGTTGGCAGACGATTCTACTAAATGGGTGCATTCACCCGTAAAGTTAGATCATCCGTAGAACATAGGTGCGTTTTAGCACGTGATTTTTCTAAGAGGAAATATAAGAAAGATTTTTACGTCACATCTTCAAGTTGATGAAGAAATTAATTCGCTATTTTGTTGTACGTAATGTTATTAAACGATAGTAAGAGATTTTGGATTTTCGGTTCATGAGAATTTACAATACGTTTTTTTTGTATATTTTTATTAATACTTTTATGTATCTTGGTCGGTTTGGGTCGTTTATGACAGAGTAATAGTATGATATCAAACAATTAGCAACACAGCTACGACTTTTAGGTAGGTATTTGTATACGGCGTAAATACATTAGCTATATAATATTATTACAACCAAGTTTGCTTGCAGAGCAGCAAATATTAACAATTTTTAAGATATTTCACCGTTTTACATTTTCCAAATTCACTCTTTTAGCCAATTCGCACGGCAAAGTGACACCGTAGCACCTGGTGGTATGTGGAGTGGGGTCCAATACAATGTCTACTGATGAGAGATGATTACCTCTCAGCAGTCGATACAATTATGCCGGCCTGTTGGAACCGGATATACACAGGCTGATCCTGAAACGTGACACACTTACGTAATCCACTATAACGAGTTTTAACATCTTATGTAAGGTGGTCGCTATCCGGACAGATATCAAAATAATCGTACCACCAGCGCAATTGTATAGTGCAATAAATTAAGATATTTAAAAAGAAGGTTTGATGACTCCTACATAACGGTATTTACAAACAATAGTTCTTTAATCTATACATCTAAGCGATTGCTTATCCTAAGCCTGTATTTATCGGATTATATTTAATAGTAACCTATTTTAAATCGTCATAACTTAAGGCATGGACATTGATTCATGCATTAAAAATGCAGTAAACATTATAAATATAAAATTTGTACGTTTGTGAGTTTGGATTTTTAGCGGCTGATATCTGTAACTACTTAGTAGATTTTAAGTTTATTTGAAGATGTACCATTCCCTTCAAAAAGGCTTTATCCCTGAGCCACTTAGGTTTAATTTTATTTATATAAAATTTTCGTTTTATATCTGAAAAAGACTTACATGTCCGAAGTCAGAGGCAAAATTTATTAGCTATGAAAAAAGTGGAAATTATTGTTTTATCTTGAACATATCTGTGTATAATTTTAATCATTTTATTTTAGTCGATGACTCTTCCTAGAAAGTATAAGGTTGCCAATATAATCAATTAATTTGTTATAATAAATACCGTGAGAAATAAAGACATATTAATGATTTCTTAACCTTGTAATTTAACTCAAAATTTGGGATTTCCGATTTCGAATATACTTTATACCAAATCATTTAAAGTACATTATCTATAAGTATTCTGCTTAAGCCCTACTTTGTCCTCAGCCTCACGGTATGTGTAACATAAAAACTCTTTTTTCGTGTGGGCAGCGAATATTTGCATAAAAATGTCATCATAGCTATTTCGATACACATTCTTGTACACGCCTATTACATCGCGCCTTAAGGTTAGAGTACGGTTCCAAAAACTGCATCAAAATTTTGATTTCAGTGTTACTCGTCAAACAATCGTGAAGCAACAATTTTATTCTATATTATTATAAGTATAGATTGTAGAATCTAAAATTGTTGGTTTAGCTCGCAATTCCACACATGCGATTTTTTTTTAAATAAATTAATGTAGCCCTTATCTCGGATAAAAGAAATTTATTTATTAATCCAGGAAGTCCATATGTGTATAAATTTCACTCCAATTAATTTAACAGTTTATACTTCAAGAATCCCCAAATATTATGATGAAGGTTTATATTTATTTTTATTTTATTTATTTAATTTGTTTTCTTTGGGACAACAAACAATTGTGTAATAACACTCTGAATGAATACAATATTATGGAAATAGGCGTAACAATTACACAACCAACACCATTATCCACTGAATAAAAATTTATATTATTGAGAACATATTTGAATATTGTGACACTCTTCGCACATATGGCTGCTACAATTTGTCGTAGGGTACGGAATCGTACCTTTATGGATAATCTTGTCTCTGTACGCCGCTTGCCATAATAATGAGGTTTCTCAAGTATTAACGCGTCCTCTGTGGTCACCGAGGGCACACACATTGTCTTGTGTGATATTAGATTTATACAGCCTTGCTTGTGCTAATGACAATTTGTTTTTAATTTACGTCACTTAAATAAAGAAAAAATTAAGTTTAACCACGTTATAGTAAAGACTTATTAAAAAATCTTGGTAACAATTGAATTGTCAGATTATTTTTTTTTTCAGTCGGTAATGTGATAAAACAACAAAGAATAAGCCGAACAGGGAATTATTGCCTTTTTTGTCATATAACAAAATATATCTATTGACCAGCCGTAATTACGAAACTCTAAAACATTTTATATTAAAAAATAATATCTCCTATTCCAAAATGAGGTATCAAAAAGCATTTTATGTAAAATAATAAAACAAATTTAAAATATACTGACACCTATTTAAAAAAAAATAAATAGTATGTACTGTCAACTATTTAAAAAATTAAACAGTACATCTAAACTTATTCTAGGCACGTTTAAACACAAATATATGACAGTTAAACACAATATTTCCATTAGAGATGACATCAGGATGACGGATGTGTTTAACATAATCATTATCATTCACAGTTTAGCGTTGTTCTTTTATGTTAATACGATGAACATCAGTGGGCAGGCGTTTAATTGAATAACTAAACGGGTATGACGATGTGTCGAGTCGCATGGAAGTTTATTTTTTGTAGATTGAACATTTTTGGTAAATACGTGATTTGATAATCAATTTTGTTTACTGATACATAATATTTAAACCCTATATCGTAGAAGTAAGGCAGGTGAAATACTATTACACATTTCTTAAGTAAAATTTTTACTATTCAGCTTGACAAAATAATCTAATGATATTTTACAGCTCAGCATATTTGTTATACACAGATTCTATAGATTGTTGTTCTAATCGAAAGACAACTTTGATAGCTGTATAGATAAATAGGGTTTTTTTTAATCTTACCTACACGGCTATCGAAGCTATCCTTCGAACAGAACGCCCCTAATTGCAAAATGACGGATTCGCCTTTATAGACGGAATAGGGCCCCCTGACCTCAAATCGAACAAAAACAATACATTCCCTACACTAAACAAATGCCCGTCATACCACAACCATATATCATTAAAGTCGCGGAATCCCTTTACAAAATCACTAAACAAGGCGAACCAGTTAGTATATTTAGATGCGCCGTCTCAACGTCTCCATGCCTTTGTACAGTAATAGAAAGCGTCTGCATGCAGTCACGTGGTCTGATACATAGTTTAATGCGCCGTGTGAACTTCAATAGTATTTGCCAAAGCGTTAGATGACTCAGTGGCTCAGCTATCTAAATTGACTTTACGCCAATTTTTTAAACCGGTTATTTTAAATTGCAACGTATGAGTCACGTTTAATTTCTAATTGATATGAGTTTTATTGTGCATTGTAGAGTAATGACATGTTATGAGGATTGTGTTTATATAAACTATTTATAGAAACGGGCACGTAATACTGTTTGTACTTATATTTATATCTTGATTATCATATATAATATCAGCTCTGAATTGTATATTGGCCTACTGCTGGGCACGTGCCGCCTCTACTACTCAGAGAGATTAGGTCTTATTCAACCCCGCTGGCCTAAAGCAGATTGACAGACTTCACATACCCTTAAAATTCATATAGAAAATTTCTCAGGTATGCAGGTTTCCTCACGATGTTTTCTTCGCCGTTAAATCAAGCAATAATTCACAAATAATACACATAACTTTAGGAAAGTTAGAGTTGCCTGCCCTTGGGTTTTGAACCTGCAGATATTCGTGTCGGCAGTCCGTTCCACACCCAACTAGGCTATCATCCCCTTTCTCATAGTTTTAACATAATTTAAAAAAGGAATGTTTACTTATAAACTTTCTATTGAGAAAATCTTCTGTATAGAGGTATAATCTATTGTATAAGACATAGGTAGATACTCAGGCTTATTGGGAGTGGAGTTTAAGTGGTAGAAACGCTACATAAATATTTGTATGCAAGCCAGTTGAGCCGGAGTGGTAGTCCATCTATTGTTTCTTGTAGCCTTGCGATTATAGTGCGACAAACCTTGTCAATCTCTTTCCTTTCCTTAAGCCCACAAAACATATTTGATATATTGTTAATAATATTTTAGATGGTAGGTTGTTATTTTGTATGATGCATAGAGCCTGTTTCCCTCCCATATAATATCAATTTAAAAAGTATAATATTTATAATGAAATGCAAGTAGAATGTAGAGTTGTATAGGTTTATTTATAGGAAGTTATTTTTGATCATTCTAAATTTTACGCAGTTATTCTGTAGAAAAATGAACTCAAGATATGAATATTAATCATAAATGTATGCACGGGACAAATTGATCGGTAAAGTCAATCAAACTATCAAAATACAACCAGTCTTGATGAAATATTTAAATGTAATTAATTATTCACTGTTTCAAATTCAGTTACGCAAAAACCAGATGTCCATAAAAGGCCGGCGCTAAATGCCAAATAGTCAAACTTCGTGGTCAACAGCAAAAAAATATTTTCGAATGTTTTTACAGTCACATGCTCGCCAACCATTACACCGCCGCCTAACCGTCCCTAGTAAAGAACCATTGGTTACTAAACTAGATTTATCGTGGGCAAGCTCGTTTGTACCAGTCGCAGTAATACATTTTGTTTCGAAAACACTCGCAACTATTTGTAATGTTGCTAGAAGGTATTCATTTTAATTACTAGCTCCCACCAACAACTCTGTCTGTGTAGGGACGCAATTCCCTACTACCATTGTTAGATAGTTCAACGTATCAAGTAAACGACCTCAAAACGGCATTCGACCTAGTCGAGCGTAATCTAACATAACTCAAGTGGAATCGAAATCCGAACGCGAAAGTTTACGTTTCGTTACCCAACACACAGTACAATCTATAATCGTCTTTAACGTACGTAAATATAGTTCATAATTGTCCAACGTCATCAACGACACGTGCGGAATGGAGGTATTAATGGAGTCGCTTATCTACAATGTAGCAGTCCAGCGCTTACCGACTGGTGCGGTTTATTACTATAGGCGATTGTATCGGGCCGGTAAAGCGCTACAGCGCTGCCGGGAGCGTGACGACCGCGATGACTCAAGCCTCGGTAAACAGTATGCGGGGCGATGAGTCACCGTTTTACACATTCGCGTATAGCGTTTGTATAGTGTTGTCAGTCTACAGTTGGACTCGTCAAGTAACCGAGCGGTCCTAGGCGTTTATATCGCAGGTTTTACTGCCAAACGCCTAAACATTACACATAGTTGGCGAGATAAGCTACTGTTAAACACATTTACAAGAACAAGAACAAGTTTGTGTGAAAGTGTATGTCTAGTTTTGTACATCAGTGTGTGCGTGCCAGTGAAACGGTCGATAAAGTTGGTGATCGTACTGTGCTATTTGTGGATTCCTACACTTATTGTTGGATTTATTTGTGATAAGTTGGATTGGATTTGAAGACCATTGAAAATGCCGTCGAACAAGAAAGTTATTGCGAAGATGCGACAGATTGTCCAGTGGATTCTTGTTGTGCATGTGGTGAGTTTTAAAACTGAGGCGTTAAAGACTATATTGAATGTTAATTTATAGATCATTATTGAGACTATCGACTTTATCAAGGATCGTTCTCTATTTTGGACGTTATGTACTTTTTAGTGGAACATTTTAAAACTACAGGAATTCTTATCAATATTCGCTATGTTATGTACTTTGTTTTCCTCATTTGTAACCAATAGTGGTTTCGACTTCAATATTACCAAACATGTGAATGCCTTTACTATTATTCAATAGAGTCGTTCAGTGTAGGCAGTTTGTCAAAGCAAAACCAACAATTTTACTTCATAATATTAGAATGAGTTTTCAAATCAAATTTAATTGTATCCTTATTATAAGAAACCTTACAAAGATGTTTGTATGTTTAGAAGTTTTGTTTGTGAGAAGTAAACGCATGAACTGTTTAATGGTTTAGGAAAAGCCTCGGATTACCATACGCTATTTATCCCCGAAAGACTTAGCAGGTAAAGCCATCATTATCAAAATGAATAAACGATGGCAATGATTAAACTAAGAAGATAATAAATCAAAGTTCCACTCATAAGTTCCCGAAGTAACAGCTCTACCGAGTCAGTTGTAAGTAAATATTGATTAGGTACCCGAACGATCCCTCGGGTTGACTTAACTCAGTTACAAGTTCAGAGAGCAAAGTTTACTCCTGACGAGTCGTGGCACAATCTTTTATTCGAAAAGAGAAAATAAAATTCTAATAGAATGCAATACAAGTTAATTTTAAAAATACTATTTTGTGTTCAAATGATTCTAATGCGCCAAGTTATCTTTAATTAATGTGTCACCGTTATTAGCAATCAGTTCGCAAACGTTATCGTTTCCGAAACAATAAATTTGGTAAGATAACTAATTTGTTTTACCAATTGCACATTCAAGGATATCTACTATATTCTGTCAAACCTGTAGTTTCTTCCGCTGCTAGTCAAATCAAAATGGTCTCGTTTACCAACGTTTTATTACTATAAAACTAAGAGTAATGAATATAAGTCCTAGTTCAGACAAAGGGATTATAAAGTTCCCTTCAACAAACCCTATTCATTAGAAAACTTTATGCCTGAGTTTTATGAAGTCCGGTAAATTGTCGAATAGCATTGTTATAAATTTTAACGAATTATTTACTTATTATTTCTAAGTGCGTTGACCTTTTTGAGGTGTTTGAAATTTCTTCCATAATTGCTCCCCTCATTGAAACATTCGTAAGGGTCTAGTTAAGGGAACTCCCGGTCCTTAGGCGATTCGGACTGGCAACTTAGTAATTAAGCTTATTTCCTCCGCTTGTTTTGTCATTTCCAACAATTGCGTGCTTAGTTTACTCAACCTGACTCAGCAGGGACGGAAAATTGCATTGTAGACCTTACGACGTCAACACAGAGTACATTTCTTGGAACGTAAATAAAACTCTCAACGGCTCTTGGATTATTCGTCCGCCCAAAGTAAATAATATTATTATGACTGGCCGACTAGACTAGTGATAGACATTCAGGGTTTCATGCCAATAGTCTTGACATAATTGAAATACACACCCCACTGATTTGAAAGTGAAAAAGTAAAAGAATTGATTTGATTCGCTTGCACGGAACCTGTTTGTGGTCTCTGGTTTGCTGAACGTGACCAGACGCTTGTTGATGCAGACACGGCCCGCCTGATTGTAGACGACAAATTTAATAACATTCTTGCTATTCTATGTGAAGCTGTGATTTTTATCTCTAATGTTTTATTCAAGATGCAAAAGACGTAAGGGTTTGTTATCGTCATCATTGTTGTTGTAAACAAAGCCAGGAACGCCACGATGACTCACGGCCTCGCCTCAGAAATACGTTAAAAGCTTCACTAATTAATGACTATCTACGATCCTGCAAGGATGTGAGAAACGGGCTACTTGTGTTTGTTCTTTGTAAATTGTATGAATGCGCATTGTTCTTTTGGATTTTGTATTTTCATGAATGGAATGTTTCGTCAGTTTTATAAAAAATTGCTAATCTTAGATTAGCGTCAATGTTATGATTAATCGTTTCGTTTATTTCTTAATTATTATAACGTTTTATTTGTTCGCGTTGTATACTTGAAGTTGGTTATCAAAACCTAATTTTATATCGGTTATCAGTATTCTGTATTAATTCATACAAGGTGGGGGTTAAATCGATTGATAGAGGTTTATTTGATAGTAAAAATCCCCGCTATATGACGCATTCCAAGTAGAACATTCTGGTTTGTTGTTCTGTTCAAAGTTCAATTATGCATAACATATTTTTTTTTATCACTAGTTTATAATCTTAAGGCGATACCTCAAGGTCCATTTTCATACATTTTGTTTCGGCTTTAATCTGGGTAACTAAACAAGTATTGGCAAGTAAAGAATTTAAATTCACGTCTAGTTAGTGATTAGTTCTCGCAATTTAAATTCTTTACTTGCCAATACTTGTTTAGTTACCCAGATTAAAGCCGAAACAAAATGTATGAAAATGGACCTTGAGGTATCGCCTTAACGAAAAAGTACCTGTAAATATTAAAGGACGCAGTTCCTTTGAAACATCTAGTGCAAAAACACACCCATCTCCCACTAGGACATAAAAATTTCCAACAGCATTCTCAAATATAAATTCAGGCAAAATGCCATGAACTGAAAATATTCCATCAAATTATTGTGTATGTAAACATAACATTAGCAATCCATAATCGGATACGTTGAGTCACTGTCTCAAAATAAATGCAAAATCAAAACATGGAAATTTAATAAAAAAGTCAATGGCTACCGTTACAGTCACGCGATACTAAACGAGCTATTTCAGTTCGGGATCCCGGCAGGCGTGTCTCCGATATTTATACACGCGCCGGGGTTATGACTCACCCGGACGTCTGAAAACTCTTGTTCCACATCCTTCATGTTGTATTAGTCACTGCGGGCGAACCCGGAATCGTTTATGTGGACGACTTCTTCGGTATTTAGTACAAGAATATAATCCCGATCTAAATTAACATTGTTTGCGAATTCCTCTTTTGTAATTATCAGACACTTGTGCATCTTATCTGCCCGTATCTGATAGTGAGTCATGCTAGTACACGCGCCCTGACGCGACACGTCCGATTTCGTATGCAAGGTTGCGCGGATCCTGGATTCCATTGGTTATAATTCCGAGAACTGGTGTTTATATCAAAGATCAGTAATGGCCGTATAAAAGACAAATCAATCATTTCCTCGTTCGTAAAGTATCGATATAACAAGGTCGGTAGCGCATTGTTTTAAGATTTTTTCTGCTTCCTTCCTCGAGGATTAACAACGCTCAGTTCGATGCTTTGTTTGGACATTTCGCTTATTTCCGTACATTTGTCATAAGATAAATCGCTGCTGGTTGTCGTATTGCATTTTATTGAAAAATACTTCTACCTCGCTGATAAAGCAATACGCAACGAAGCAATTAAATAGTTACAGCTGTAGGTAGTTAAAATTCAAATTATAAATTCACCTTCATAGCAACGTTACAAACCCCAGAAATGTTACGTGACGTCAAGTACATAATTTTTACATAACTTAATGACGAATTGGAATTAATTTTTAATTTATAACTACGAGGAAGTTAATGAATGCCGTGGCATGTGTAGTAACTCAACGTATCCATAAGTACATGTATTACGGCGCAGGAAGTGAGCCGTTGACTACTATTCCCCCATTATGCGATACAATTGATGAATGGTCAGAGTGAACATGTGTGCTTGAGCAGAATTCAATTTGATCCCTTTCAAAGTTAACCCTTACGCCTGGATGCCAGCATTGATTTGAATCGGTAAATAAAATGAAACTCTATTGAGTTGTTTGTTAAAAAAACACTATTGGTATACACGTTTTTGATGCTATCAAATTATTTAAATGATTAGTATTCTGTCCGCACGTTTCTTAAAACATGTTTAGAGCATAAATATTTGTTATTTTTTATAGGAACAAAAGTAAATTACGAACGAAGCATTAATTAAGCAACAAAATATGCAAATAAAGAGCCCGAAATCTCTGTAGACATCGCAAATCAAAACTGGGGAGGCGCGGCCGACGTTTAATTATGTAAATAAATTTCATGCATAGCAAGGAATCGTTAAACAATGCGCCAGATGAAGCGAGGCTACCCTTCAATACTAAAAACTTTTAAAGGGAACTGCCCTCTGGCAAGAACCGGATCCCGGGCCTTTTGTTAATATTTTAATAATACTTTCCTTGAAACGTATTTACAACGAAAGATCTACATCATTTGAAACTAATTAACTGCTTAGAGTATCAAATCTTATGTAAACATCGATTACATAAGTCACAAATACGTATTCAATGACGTTTACGTAAACAACTCTCCGGAGTGAATTCATCTGAGCCGCTACTAATTTAACCCTTAATGAGAACTCTTGGTACGAGAGACCCTTCGTGACCGGAGGCGCGGAAACGGGAACTCATCACTGACTCTAATGGCCTGAAACCACCCTCGGGTTAAGTAAACAGATATCACCTTATAAACAGATTCAAATATAAAAACATTCGTAGCAGTCGCATCCGAATTTCTCCGCCTCATTATTTGAGATGAGGTGAAATGACAAAAGGAGTCTGTAAATATAACCCATTAGACAGTATTCATTATATTGTAGTGGCGCTTTCGTTTTTGTCAACAAAAATTATAGCAAAAGAAAAGGGAACAAAACATGTCATAGGGTACGCTATAAAAATTTGTCACCGCGAACTAAATTTGCCAGCGTCGTCCCTCGCAATGTTATCACCTCATAGTATCGTCGATGCAGGCACAATATCTCATAATATTCTTTATATCCGTCCCCATAAACACAAACGGGTCGTGGTAATGACGCCCGTTCGAGGGGAGTGAGGACGTCCAACCGGCCGTTACGCTCGCCGAATATGTGACCGCTGCATTTTATTACCACTTTACTCTGCCACATAATCGACCTTCGTGATGAAGGACTTCTTTTCCACTAATAGGTACTTGGTATGCAATGGCTCTTGCCATGTGTGAGATCTGTTTTCAGTTCGAGGGTTAGCCATTGATCTCATTCGTAGTCTCCGAATTTCGCCTTTTGCTAGTGCATGGTAGGACGGAAGATACGTGTTTATTAAATTTATAACTGCGATTTAAACAGTTTACTTTGTACGGCATAATTAAAAGTATTAATATTTTGTTCCAGGTTGAATTTATAGAAGCGTATTGCACGCCGCGCGACACAGCCCGTCGCTCCCCTCAGCGCAGCCGTCGCTCCCGTGAGCCGCGTCGTTCGCCAGACACAACCAGATGGCGCTACGACTCGAGGAGGACAAATTACGATTTTGACTCTTGCCGGCGACCGTACGAGTACGAAAGCCGCAGATACTACGGGAGGGAGTTCGACGGGGATTCTGGGAGGCGGGCTGAGTTTGATGCTGAATCGGCAAGACGCCGTGCTGATTACGAGTCCGCGAGGAGGACTGATTTCGATCTATCTGCCCCGGGAGTGTCACGGCGGAGTCCTGAGAGCGCTCCCGAGGGTTCAGCGGAGTCGCCGCCTGAGCCAGCGCCGTCAGCGCCGTTGAGGAACGAGGGACAATCTCGTCATAGGTCTCAGCCGTATTACGAATCTGGTGAGTTGCTAGACTAGTTACATTTTTCTTGTTAATAACAATTCATTGTACTGTTATTACAATCCCGAACGTATTTATCGGATATCGCGACGTTATAATTATAGGATGATATTAATATACATCCAATTAGTTCATTGCAACAGAAAAAACAAAATAATATGAAATGTAGCAAAAGTAATAGCCGAACGATTTTAAAAACAAACAAATAGAGAATTGTGTTTATGTCGGTTGTAATACGAAACTGTACTTCCGTCCGTCGAAACACTGCAGTGAACAACAATGTATGGCAACAAGCTAATGTTGCGCGAGTTGATTGGCTAAACATCCTGCCAATTGAGCTCAGCAATTCAACTAGCAAATAATGCACAATCATTACGAAAGAAACAATGTGCTTGTTTCTACTATTCCACTTTAAGCGATGATTGTATCGGTTGTTTTAAAAAGTTAATTTCCTACAATTGTAAAAAAAATTGCTTGAATCGAATTATTGTTTTCTATCACGAAAATATTTTATTTAAAATCTTAAATTTTTCAATCGCTTCCATCTAAACACAATGTTAAGTGTATTTTGTCGACTTACAATAAACATTCAGGTCACATAAAAGTGCTGAGGAAACAAATTTTGACATGCGAAATCACACAAAAGACATCCATTTACAAATGTTACAATCTCATGCTTCATTTCCGCGTAAGCACTCGTGTTTTGAGGGCCGAGTGAGTCGAGTCCTAGCGTCTCTTGGGACGGTGGGACAAAGACTCCATTCTTCTGGTGCAACAATCGCGGCGAAGCCTAGTTAAGCTATTGTCTCGTGGCTAGAATGTAACCGTCTAGTCCTGTACTTCCGGGTTTATTAAAAAGAAAAATAACTCGCGACAAGAAGTAGGTGATGAGCGAAATGGAGCAAAAGTTTTGATCATTGTGGCATATATTTCACAATGGCTGGAAGTGAAAATAGTTGTTTTATAATTATAGTTTTCTTTGTGCAATATATCTATTGTGCTTTAGACAATGTTGTAGAAGTTGTTGCATCCGAGATAGACGTTACATCATAGTTGCTTTTTGTACGTCAATGAACTTTTGAAAATAGAATGCATAATCGTCTATGCAATTTAAATTAAATAAATATATTTTTGATTAATTAATCTGGGCATGCGCTGTTACTTAATCTTTTAAAACATTCAATAACTTGTTCATCGCGTAATCGACGCAAAACCGGATACCCTGTCTATAATTACGCGATTGCGACGGTTTTTTTATTATCCGGGGACTTCGCTAATACTAGCTAGCTGGTATTGAAACAACAATGGCAAGTTTTAATCAGCCCTTTTGTCGTTTGTCCGTTCGTCTAGACCGAGTAAAAACTCGCGGATCCGTAATAACTGGGCCTTTTGTAGTTTGTTGGTGACTGAAAACCACGTTTTATTAGTGCATTTCAGTATTAAAAGGAATTGGTTTATGTTTTTTATTTCAATTATTATTTAAACTGGATTTTAATTACAACATCATGAATAATTCGAATGTAGAAAATGTTAGTGGTATACTAATACAAATATTAAAATCAAGACTATTTAAATTAATAAATCGCAAGCACATTCAATTTGAATCCGTATAAATAAATATTAGTGTAAAGGGCAATCACGTGTAACCTTTCACTGCCAACACGCTTTAGAAAGACATTAAACACGTTAATCGCGACAATTTAACAAATTCGGAGTGTCGGCCGCCCGGCCATCCACGCGGAAAAGTAATCACGTCACTTAATGACGTCACTTACCCTCCGATAGCACTCCCCGTGTACTCTAATAGGCAATTTGCCCAGTTTTGATGTCGTTTTGTTCATGTGTCGTCGGTACCAATTTTAGCACCGACTACTTTCAACAATCCCATCCGTTCTGCAATGAAAACTTGATCTAACTAGAACATGCTTCGACATAGAAGGAACCATTGTTTGCAACCTGCATCCATTAATTGAAAACTAAAAGACTAGCGTATTATTATAATGTTTCATAACAATAACGAAGCAGCCTTATAAATTAAACGCAATACTTTAAATGAGCGAACAGAAAATGCGGAATTAAAACAAAAGGCCTGCGGAGACCTTGTTGTAGGGAAACATTTAAAAAGTTTATTATAAAACGGTACAGCTTGGGCTGCGATTCGTTAGTTCTTACCCATCGTCGCAGCTCGAGGGTTTAAATCCAGACTTTTTATGTTCATGATGCATTCAGAAGGAGTCCTTTGTTACGTGAAGCAAGGAATTCTCATTAGGGCTTTCTACGTGCCTTTGGAATAACATTAGCCCTATATGTAAGGGGATTTAACGTATTCATTACCCACAGCGGTAAAGTCCCTCTGTTTGATTGAAATGGAAATGAGCAAGTTTATTGGATAAGTATTTTTTATACGGAGGATTTATACGATTTTATTTAACATTTAAATAAGTAACGAAAGAAATGGTAATCGGTGTTGTAATTATTATAAAAAATCATACGTAGGTATGTGCTTCAATAACAATCGAATGCGTACTTAAATAAACTACAATCCAGACGCTCACTTAAACGACACCACTTGAGACAAACAACTTCGGAGTTAGAAGAAAAATCGCGAATCTGCGTCTAGCTCGTTACCGGCCCTAGTTTATTTCAACACGTTCCTTTGAGTTTCGAATAAGTTTCTTGTCCCTTTGCATTTATTACTTTCCTATTGCTTTTTTAGGGTCAAAGTGTATCTTTATAAATAATAAATAAATTTTGTTCTAGAATCGTCGTCGGAAGATCGTTCTACATCATCAGAAGGGGAAGAGGACGAGTTTGGTGAATTTGATCCGTTTGCAACAGCGCCTTCCTTGCATTCGCCTGATAGTGGTCGCTCAGACCCGAGATACGCTAACGCCCCACGAAGAAACCCCAGTCCTTATTATTACGGGGACTTATTCAAAACAGCTCCTCCGCCACCTGCACCGTCGGCCCCCACTATCTCCTCTACATCATCATCTCGTGGCCCACGTTACAGGAAGTCGGCTAGTCTAGACGCACCGCACGTTGCTCCGCGCCCAAATCTACCGAAAAGATTTTCTGTTGCTGAAGATGGTTTCCGTGAGCTAGAGCGGTCATCGTCTTCGTCCGGCGAGAGCACGTGGATGCCGCCGAGGCGCCGCGGGCGCGACGCGGCCGGCTGCGCGTGCGCCGCGCCCGAAGATGTAGAAGAGCATCGGCCTTCCCGTAGCGTCTTTTACGTGCCGGCGCCGTTACCCCGCTGGCCGCAAGAGATGACCACCAGACAGATTTATGAAACGGCCTTTGACTGCAAAATTGCACGCTCCGACGATGACTTGGACGACTTCGACCGAGTCAGCAATCACCCAGCACTCTTGCAGGCTGAGGAGCGCAAAGTTATATCCTCAGCGTCATCAGCGTTTGAAGCAGTCGAACGCAGCGAACCAGACAACAAAGGTCGCCGTAAGGTAACTATGAAAACGGACAGTGTACGCCGCTCAAAGATTCCAACGATTCGGCAGAAAAGAGAAACCGAAAGTAATGCTTGTGCATTATCTGAAGAGTTGGAGAAGGTACACATTGAAGATGATGACCGCACAGCGTCGTCATCCCAACTGCCATTACGGGGTTATACACCTTCGCCTCCATCGACTGCACCATTACCAACAAAATTTCAGCAAAAAGACGGTTCAGCAATGAATAGCATCAAAAGTGCCCCGAATCTACCGCAGTCGCAACCTGCGCATCCTCGCCTTAAGGATTTAAGACTTCCTGTAAAGTCGTTACGCGCTCGGGAGACACCCACAAGCAGTGACGCGAGTATGGTGGACGTAAAAGGTTCCGTTTCGACTGAATTAGACATTGGACGTTTAAGAGACTCAAGCCGCGAGTCTCGTGATGGTGATGACGAAAGAGCACAATCAAAAGACGGTATTTTTTTAGAGATTAAGGGTCGACCCACTTCCGATTCTGACACACCTGAATTGAATCGGTATACGGGGCCAAAGGGGGTCGGCCCTATAATGGAATTTAAAGGCAGGCCTGGAGTGACACGACCGCGCCGCAAGTATTCCAGCACAGAAAGCATGGCCACTAGCAGCAGTGGCGGCAGCATGGAATCTCTGCGGAGTAGCAATAGCGAAGGTGATCGCAGCAGTAGTAGTTCCGAAAGTCGTCACTCATCTTCCCTCAGTTCGCATAGCTCTGATTCGGGGAATGTCCCTTTCACAAAGAGTCATCACATGCAACTGTCGGGGTTTGGGCACCACCCAACTAAACTGAACATTTTGAGTCCGATCTCGGACAAATCCTCACAGGAGCCCGCATCGGAGACGTCCGACAACAATAAGAATAATAATTCGCAAAAAGTTTCGCCCGAAGATGGCGAAACTGGGAATACAACAGTACAAACGACTGTTGAAATCGTGGCTAAACCCAAACGACGTGCATTACAAAACAGGAATCTTTTAAACCTAACTTTCAGACATTCGACTACAGGCGATGCAGAGATTCAGGGCTCCGACAGTGGAATTTCAATTCACTCGAGGGAGGGCGTTGATTCACGGAACGCTTTTATTAACTTTAAAAACAGTAATACTGAAGAGGAACGCAAAAACGAAGACGTTGATATCTCCGATTTACCGTTTGACATGCCGAAACTGAGAAGACGACGAGCCGAAGCTGAAGCCGATTTACGATCCTTGCCATTTGATATGCCCAAACTACGCCGAAAGTTACGAGTGCAGTCTTTGCAACTCAACAACGATTTTGGAGGAGCAATTTCGAATGCGTCTTCTAGCCAAAGCGTCGAAGATTTGAATCAAGGTGCGTATACACTATACATTTAATCAAACATTCCATCAATAATTCAGTATTGTCAGAAATATTTACATGTCAATCTCGCAGCAAAGTTAGAGAAGGGTCTGTCGAGTCAAATTTTTGTATCGTACTAACTTGTAGCGACCGCCACCGCATTATGTCGATTAAGATGTATGACTTCTGATTCCACGTGAAATGCAACGCCCTCCGATATTTAATTTGCTTGAGTGCTTTTTGAGGGAAGTTTTTCCTGAACATGTTGCTAGCAATTTGTAAACGTTCAGTTGAGTTAAGGCGTTCCTTATCTAACTGAATTGCCGTTTGACTCTTAACAAGACAGGACGTGGTTTCTTACCGCGATTTTAGTTTGATTTATCAGAATTTTCTTATAATACCTACTTTAAAAACGTTCCCTTCTGCTTTTATTTGATATAAAATTAACAAAATTCTTTGTATATTCCAGGTAACAAACACAGACCGAATTTGAAATTGAATTTCGATAGCGGCAGCGGCGGATCGGGCAGTTCTAAAGGATTACATTTGAATTTGGGGCCAATTGCTCCGCCTAGAGATCTCGTAGACGCTTCTCTCCCACTTGACCGACAAGGGTGAGTTGAATTCTTTTGTAATGCTAATTGTTACCAGTTACTTCATTTATTAATACATAATGATAGTAGGTACTTAATTGTTTACTGATGACATGAGGTTTATGGTTTATAAATCGATAATTTCTTTTGCGAATGTTCTGATATTTATTGAGAATATTTTCGTTCAGGTGGTATCATGGCACTTTATCGCGCGTTGAGGCTGAAAGTCTGCTTAGAGATGCGGATGAGGGGGCTTTCCTGGTCAGAAACAGCGAGTCAGCAAAACACGACTATTCGCTCAGTTTAAAGTAAGTATTTCAATGCTGATTAATTTCTCAAAAATAGGGTCAAATTATGTTTTTGTCAGCTTATGGACTTATTAAGATATTATTGTGATGTAATGTGATTAACAATTGGAATTTTAATTGGGTATCATTCCATTTTATTGAATTATTTATCAACATTAAAATATATTTGGGTCTTATTACTCCAGATAAGGTTAAACAAACAATTGAAAACGAAAACAACTGAATTATGTAATTAATGGGACTTTGTCAACAGATCAACGCGTGGATTTATGCACATGCGCATATGCCGTGCTGCGGAAGGCTACACTCTAGGCGGCGCGACGACAGCATTCCCCAATGTCCCGGCACTGATGCGGCACTACGTCACAGCCCAGAGACTCCCGGTGAGGGGAGCAGAACACATGGCACTCTCCACGCCTCTGCCAGCCGTCCTGCTTTGAACGAGCCAAGGATTATTTTGGGTTTTATTTTTGAACAGCGCAAGGAATTGCGAGGGTCATGACGACCGCACTCCGATGCGCAGGAGTTGTGTACATATGGCGATTGGTGATCGCCGACAGCACAAGGAAGGAGTTAATTTAGTTGTAGAAATGCCCAGTGAATAATACCAAAGATTTTAGGATTATGTTACCACAATGATTTGCTAATTAAACAGGCTTTTTGTAATTCAGAGTGTAGCACTTTGTATGTTTATGCTAGTCCGTATCGCAGCAATTTGTGTAAAGTATATTGCATTATTTATTCGCATATAATCATTTAGAGTACATTTATTGAAATAGGTACTTGTGTACTGTCTTGCTTGATATTACTCATTCATTGTTTATCTTAGGAGCAAATGATAAACTCTGATTAGTCAGTGTTATCGAAGTATATTACGGTGGTTGTTTCGATTGACGCAAACGACGAAACATAAAAATAAGAACGATAAACTTTGTTTCGCAAACGTCGCTTTACAATCGGTTTAATGATTCATTATAAAGCAAATCACAATTATCACCTGACCTTTGCGATGAGCAAATCGTTATATCAAGGTCTTAGTGGTTAATACGTGGAATTCCATTATTGTAAAAACGCTGAATATTGAATTCATTGAACTTTTGCTGAGCAGTCAATGTTTATAGGTCACTTTTTTGTGAAGCGTCTCCTGGCTAGTGTAGAGTCACTGACAATTCATTTTAGGTAGCATTAACCAAATAACACGCCTAGCGATATGCTTCACCATGAAGGTAATGGTATTAGTATAGATATCGGTATTACTGGATCATGTATGTTATTTGTTTTATGTAAATGGTTAATGGGTTTTATAATATATTCCGCTTAATGACTAATGTATGTAACTGATTATTGGAAAGATAATGCGCAAAAATGTGATACATTTTTGTTTATTTGTTGGCGTCTGTTGACACATATACTGTGTTTATTTTCCAACAGTAATCCAATGATTCACTGAAATAACATTCAACTTTTTCAAAACAGCGTAAACGCGAATTACAACGCAGAATTTAACAAGGACGTAAACGTATCAAAATGTAAATGTCAGTGTATTTATAAAGCAAACATTTTTGTAGTTGAATACTTAATACATGTATCACGCTATTTAACGTATTTATGACCTTCTAGCTTTGTTATAAGGTTGAATTTTAGTATGTTTTATAAATACAGCGATGATTCACGTTCATGTGGGTCGGGCTGACATGAAAACCGTATCGATTTTAGTGCGAAAGTGTACTCTAACTAGAAATTATTTTTGTCTCTTTAAACTATTGTATTACAGTGTTAAGTGATTCAGGCCATGGTTATTCAACGCGATTGCCAAACTTTGAAAATATTTTAAAAACAATTCGATTCGTCGCACATTTTTTCACCATGGTTGCAAATAGTACTTATAAATTGGCCAACGTGGAATAGTGTAAAGGTTTTTCATATAGCTTTTCATACAGTAGGAGTGTTTTAAAGGACATTATAACGTAAGCTAACCCCAATGTATGGCACGAAAGTAACATAAGTACATAGAAAGAGATTGCACGTGTTATGTAACTTTCACATTGATTTATTTATATTTTTTGTTACATAGATGTAGGTAGGTTAGTCGAAGCCTGTATTTCTGTTCATATCCCTTGATTGAGTCAAGATGAATGTTACAACGATATTTACAATGAAAATCAAGTGATGTTTCAAATATTTGAGCAGCTGTTATTATTTAAGCATTAAATGCACGTTGACATTTTTTATTATTTGTTTTGTGATGTGGCAGCTATACATTAGAATCAATGGACTTGAATAACAAGTACCAGCACATTATTATTATTTATTTTCCACACCCTATTTATTTATAAGAAGTGTCAACGTGCGTTTGATTATCCCCACATTCTGTGATTTTGTTTGATGATACTATAAAAGCCAAAAAAAGATTTTCGTAATAAGTTCATATTTATGTATAACATTCAATAATTTATATACCACGTTTAATATAAGTTGTATAATACGATCTCAACGCGTAACTTCCTCTCGATATTTAGTTACCTTAGAATTAATTTCTGATTGATTTGTACCTGATTTTTGAGAATGTTTGTAGAAACTTAAAAATTGTTTTAACATTGTGTTTAGACAACGTAGTGTTAGTGTGTTGTATTGTGTACGGGAACGAGCGAATTTTGATGTATCTGATCACATTTTAAATGTACGTAAAATTACTTAACCACCGCGGAGCAGCTTTTGCAAGCGTACAACTAATTTTAAAATAGACTTATATACGATTTTATTATTAATAAGCATTCCGGTGTGTACATGAGTGAATAAAGCCGTTTGGGTCCACATTTTATTGTCCACGGATGATTTTTAACGTCTATAATAATGAGAGTGCTTAATATTTTCGACTCAAGTATTCACCGTAATGGATATGTAGGAACCGCATAATGGATCGTAGGATAATGGAAAAATTCTTAATATTCGGAAAAAAATAACTAAAATGTGTCAAAAATGTCAAATGCGATGTAGCTCTGGAAAAAGTTAGGTAAAAATTTATAGCTTATAGTAGTTATAATCAAGTGTAATTTTGAAGGTGTAGTTTGAAATTGATCATGAAATAAATTGCATAAAAAAAATATGAATTTTATTTTCTAACCTTTAGAGTCTTAAATCCTTTTCCCTTGATTTATAAAATTATGATTATCATTATAATTGATACTACATTATGAATACTAGAAACCGAAATAGTGATTTATTCTCATAAAATTTATCGGATTAAATTGAAACAAAAAGTTTAAATAAGAAGTAAAAGTTACTAAAGTCCTATAGGTATTCACAAAGTTTCTTGGTGCTAATTCTCAGATCAGATGGCTATTTGAGATGAAGTAAATAAAATATTATATTAAATAACTTTCCTAATAACATAATAAAACATTTTGAATGTCTGATCTATTTCACGGCTTACTAAGCTGGATGCGATAGAGAACAATAAAGCAAAAATATTCATAAAAAAATGTAGTTGTTAACTAGTATATAGTTACTTACAGTAGCGACCTATAAATATATTATCTATGTCGCTATCATTAAATAAATCCCAGTCTGGGTTATAAGAAAAATCATTTAAAATAAAAAAAAAAATCGTTTTAAACGGAAATGTATAA
Source organism: Manduca sexta (assembly GCF_014839805.1). Taxonomy (NCBI): domain Eukaryota; kingdom Metazoa; phylum Arthropoda; class Insecta; order Lepidoptera; family Sphingidae; genus Manduca; species Manduca sexta. The sequence goes on along the minus strand of NC_051122.1, from coordinate 5,449,486 downwards.
AACATTTAGCTGTTTCACTTCTTATTAAACATCCCGTGGTTCTCGTATTTGAAGAGTGCTTGACCTGTTAGTTAAAAATTCTACCATTATCTAGAAGGTAAAACTGTATTATAGATTTTGAGAATACTGCCATCTTTCGAAAATATGTCGTACAATTATGAAGATTCAAATAGCGCTACCTAGAATTATCTTAAAGAAGCATTTACTATCCTTAATTATTAAAAGTCATAATAGTTTTGTAGATTACCACTAGATGTCGTTTTATTAAAGATAAAGATTTTAAATAATTTGTATATTAGTCATGTGTCAAATGTTAGAAAAATAATTCTTTCGTAAATGTTTTGCCAATATTCGTTTTTTTATATAATATTATAGAGAGCTCTAGAGAACTACAGTTTCTTGCCCGTTCTTATCTAGTGGAAAATATTTTCTCTTTTCAAATTTTTGGATCAATGTACCGGTTTCCTCTCGTGATTCGAATTTGCCAACATAATATATCTAAAGTACCTACGTACATACTTACAAATCAATGGAATGTAAAGAGATCTCATTGTAGTCGTACGGACGATTTAACCCATCGATTAGGCTTATTTCTCTCAGCAAAATACATATCTAAATAAATAAAATACTTATTAATAACTAAATTAATGAATTAACTTGTGTTTTAAAATTTTACAGCAGATATTGGTAGATTAATCTGACCTATTAGTAACTACTTTATCAGTTGTTATGATACTAATCTAACGGGCATAGAAACCTTATTTCACAAACTAGAAAAGGCTACATAAAACATATTTATTTCCGCACCAATTACTCACTTTTGAGTGATATTCATTCAAACGTTTCGAACGGCGAATGCAAACATTGGGAAGCATAAAAATGCCTATCAATAAATCCGCGTATACGATGTAGTGACACGAAACGTTCGGCTCAAATTGTTTTTTGCTACACTAACGTGCGGATATAGGAATTTTGTCCACGTTTTTTAATAAATCTGGTAGAAATATGGGGATGATTTCTTTTTATGATATTTAAATAAAAGGAACCGGTATGTTGGTATCTGTTTAGTGTGATTATTGCACTTTTAAATAAACAGCGTTGCGTGCTATGGCGAATCATGTCAAAGAGAATATAATCACTACGTTTAAATCATGCGACAATTGTTGCCGAATATTCAATTCAGAAATCAGAATTCAAAATTCGTTTTTCGAACAAATCAAAATAAAGTCCCAAACCGGCCTTATCTCAGAATAATGGCCCTAATTGACGTTCGCAGTTGAGTGAAAATGAAAGAGATTAAATTATTTTTCCATGCCAATCACGGCACCTTATTTGACCGACTGTGCAAATTTGCACGGACGGACAAACACCATCTCGTCACGGTGTGTTGACATTGCTTTCGTTCGGATTATTCCTACATACGCATTCCACATGAAATACATACCGTGCTAAATTAAACTTTAGTGAAAACTGATGATTTTTTTTGTTTTCCATATATAAATATTCATGCGCTTTTAGTTAAATGTTTGGAATAGTCAAATCTGGTGAATAGAGTGAGTGAGCAAAATTTAGGAGCAAATTCTAAATGCGAATTGTATTTTTCCTATATTATCGACTTCCTTTATTCTTATTCTGTGTACACTATAATATGCTTCGTCTTAATTAGTGGAATAATTAATGCTGTTAGACCCTTATACGGCCTCAGAATTAATATCAACAGAACTTATTATTGAAGGATTAATAATGTTACACAACATATAATTAGTTGTTAGAAATGATTCAAAAGCATGGGCTTTAGAAGTCAAGGCTTAAATCTATATCTAATGTTAATGTATGGAAAGAATTTCATAAGAATGAATGTTAAGCCCGATAATCATAACTAAGGCTTGTGCGGTGTATGGAATTCAATCTGAATATAGAATTAATGTTATTTAAATGATGATGTAATGACTTGCTCAGTGGTGTAGTTGTATTACGGTATGACTGCAGTATTGAGTCTCAAGTTCGATCCCCAGGTCGTTCAATGATATTGGATTTTTCTACTCAGTATCAGCCCGGAGTCTGGAATTTGTGTCAGATATGGCGATAGGCTCGCTCTCTCTCACATTATGGGATGGAATAGACACGGCAAAAATTGGATGCACCAGTTGCGCCACTGCCTACCCCTTCACGTATAAAAGGCGTGAGCGTAATTGTTATTCCCCTGAATTATTATTTCCCTATTCGTAAATTGAAATGGAAACTTTGCTTTACCCAAATCCTAAGTCAAAAGATCTAAGATCAGTGGATTCGTACAAATTCACTCTTCTGTAATTTAATTTACTAACACGAAAGTTTTGAAATAAAGTTTCATAATGTAGGCCCAACTTCAAGCATGTTATGAATTAGACAGACTTTGATGGATAAGCTAAACAGAAGCTATAAGCCGGTAATTTGTAAATAGGGTTGCCAATTCATGCATAATATAATTTGAGGCATATTAACATTTTTAGGAAGAACGATATCTATGAGTTTTTACTTTTACTATTCTAACATCTCTCTTTATATATTATAAAAATCTTGAGTCTGCGTTTCTACTCATGTTTCCACGCGTAGCCATTTCAAGAGGGTAAAAAGTAGCGTGAGACAGTAATCAGATTACAGAGATCAAACTTGTAAACAAACTCTTTAAACATACGTTAGTGGTTAGTACTTGGTTGGTACTTATAGTTCTTATTTCTTAGTATTGCCAAAGTAGAATTATTTTCTTATTTGGGACTAAAACGAAGACGCCATATTGTTTTTTTACTTAGGTCATCTTCAGTACTACTATAAATTAAAACTCCAGAACGAAAAAGGTCCTCCGATATGTCATTCTGACGCGACATATTACTTAAAGGGCTGAATATGTCGTAAAAAATATCCAGAAAATCCAACCAAAGCCCGAAGTGCCAACCCTATCTAATACTGGCAGCCTTCGTCAGTCCCCCGGGATTCTGAAGTAAGACCTACTATTGCCTCGTTCTTAGCGTTGTCTCGTATAGCCGATAAAGCTATTTTATTTGCAAGTTGTTAAATAGCACTTCCATTTGTTTAATTGCTTTCTTCAATTAGAATCAATTACTCTTAATTGGGAACGAAACGGGAGGGTAGAAGCTAAGCTTTTTCTTTCAACGCGGCCTGGGATAGATGAGGTCAGTTAAGTTTAATTATACTTTACACGTACAAGTTTTAATATTTTTTACTTGAATGGTGTTAATAAATGTGACGGAAAAGATGTCAGTGTTCATGGTTGTCAGAAGTAACTAGTACTTTTGGGGATATTTTGTAGATGTTATAGGTAATCAATCGCAAATTTCTCATGGAATTACTGTTTACTGATATCTATCATTGATCAGTAACTTTACTTGGTTCTATAAGTCGTTATAAGGAACGGAATCGATTAATTATCCGTGTATTTACCGACAATATAAATTCAGTAGTAATTTAGGTAGAAACTAAATAAAATAGCATTGATTTGAAACATTCGACAGAGTGATTGATTTATAAATTCAATAAACAAATATTGATTGAAAACAAGCATAACAATAATAAAATATTGTCAGGATAAAAAAGTTCTTGTGAAACTTCTAGCTATAAAAACACTGCGTTCGCCAGACCTAGGCAGCTGGTCATTCACAAGTCGTATAAGTCGGTTAGATGGTGAAATATTAATAAAAGTATTTCTGCAGCCACTGACAGTTTTTTATTTTAGTCAAAATCACATCAGTTCCTAACAATATTGTTTTTCAATTATTTCACAATGAAGCATAAATAAATAAATTCTTAACCACGATGTTGGCGTGAGTTGGCACCGACCGACACTGTTCGTAGTTCTTCGATTGGCATCTAAGACAGTTAGATTAAAGAACATTTTCTTTCAGACAGGTCATTAGTTCTGGGTACAATTATACGATAGCTTCAAGCCTTTCTGACGTTACTCACTTGTTCATGTTTTGAACGGTAAATATGTGATTGTGGAATGAGTAATAGGGTGTGTGATGTTTCTCAGTAATCTGTTCTTCTGTAATGTTTTACTTATAAACATCTAAAATTATACTATTGCGGATTTTAGCGCGATTTTTTATGTTATAATTTTTTCCAGACGTTACAGTCTTCGTGGTCCAAAAACCGCGATAAAATCTGCAAAATAGTTTTATTTTAATGTCTAACATTTGCGTAAACATAAGAAATCATTTCATAAACATCTAATTAATTTTTTGTACCTAAACGCTTACTTTTTAAACGACTCTCATTAAAAATACTATTGTATACAATATTTTCCGTATTCTTTATTTTATTTATTAATTGTGATAATATTTTATATTTGTTATAATCAAATTTTTAAGTCACATTATCGAATGTTTAAGGTGCAACTATGCCAGCTAATTAAAAACTCTACCAACAGATGTGAATGTAAATAATTTACCTATATTTATTGGAGTAAAATTATATTTTCGTTATTCTGCTGATCATTAACCTATAACCACAATCAGGCAAATTCAGGAACCGCAAAATAACATATTATCATTTAAAGTATAAGTCGCAAAGATTTTAAGTAAAGGCTCCTATAACATTTTACCAATTTAGGATAGCGAGAACCTCACACTGCATTAAAGTCAGTCAGTCATTATATATTTCGTGTATTGGAAGTCTGAATTAAATAAACTTTTCCAAACTCCTCGCGATACTACCGACGTGCCCCAAAAGCCAGAAACTGTATAATATAATTGATAGAAACAATAATTGAAGCTAATTTGCCCCTAATTTTCACTGCACATGCTGCCTAAAGTTTATTTATAGTAACTTACCTCTAAAGTATGTCGCTGCACCACCAATAATGTCTTGAAATGAGGCGAGGGTGTGTGACTGCATACGAAATGCAACAAAACAAATTCATGCTTTATCACTGAGGTATAGACATTAATTTTGCTTGAAAATAATTGGTAAATATGGCTTTCAGCTTTTAGGTTTGCAGTTTCTACTTCTATTTTAACATAATTAGTCTTGCTTCCACGTCGGAGTTGGCTGAAAATATAACGACAAGCTTGCATATTAAACCTGTGCTATGAAGAGGGAAATGCGGGAAAATGAACTCTCGGAACGTAATTTTATGATGCAGTTCCTAACTGAGCTCTATTTATCATATTTTAATTATGTTTCAAAATAATTTTAGATGCATAAATTACGATTTGGATTTTTTTTAAATAGCAGAGTATTGAGGAAATAAAGTGTACTGACTCTTTATTAAGTAACTATATCGTGTTTTTAATTTGTATTAGTGAAGAATAGGGACTTATATTTTATGAATTAAGTGTTTTATTTTAGCTAAAATATCAATACTTTACCGATAAACAGGCGAATATAATATATGTGTCATATTCTATAATTCGTATTTAATTTATTTAATTGTATTAGTTTGCGTAATTACCAAACAGCTTTTTGTTAAAATCAAACTCAATAAGTTCGTTTATTTAAATACATTAATTCAAAATGTAGACAACTTGGTTATAAAAAAACTAGTGTCGTTTTCTTAAACATTTATATATAAAAATAACTCTGTCGTAACAACTATGAAGTATTTGGACGCAAAGACGGTTGTGGAAATTAAATAAGACATTGCTAACTTTATGACCAGAAAAACACATATTTTTCGGCAGGTTAACACGTAGATAAAATATGATGTACTAATCTTCTTGAAAGGTCCAGTAGTGCGACAAAGGCATGCATGATTGATGTTTAATCTACATAATGTGGTTAGGCCCATTTCATGACAACTATACCGGGAAATGGTAATACGTTTCGATATTAAACGGTTTTGTTAACCGTTGCCCGTGTAAAAGACTCATAGAATGAAAGTCGTATTGAGTCTATATGCGAAATTGTATACAAATCACATGGGTTTTATGTTTATTAACATATAAATATCTCCACAAACATTTGCACTAATGTTTACATACCCTCGAATTAATATTGTGGAATGAGACAACAGGTTGGCATAAAATACATTTGCTGCAGTTCTTCCTAATATTTTATAATACGAAACTAGTTCTTAGCTCTCTTATTAACCAATATAATCTTCAATTCTTATTCATGTCCAATTTCTAGCACATTTCAAATGAAAGTCAACGATACAACTCGATTCTTGTTTAAGGTATTTGAATTCACATCACGTTCTGATCTCGCCGTCACACCATTCCCTGACTTGTGGACACGACGGATGCCATTTGATTTGTAACCAATCCCTAGCCTTCTGGAATCTAAACAGGACCAATGTTTATCATTGTCTTAACTTGTATTGTCTGAACTTCGTATTTGCAGAGCTTACTGCTTTATAGTAGTTATTGCTTTGGAAAATTGACACTTCATTTACTTAGTTTTTATCGATGGTTTTTGTACTAATACTATCATTTGCTCACGGCTTCGTCCGAGTAAAGCGATTTCCGGGATAAAAATTCCGCAATACATTTTACGAGGATAAAAGAAGCCTGTCTTCAGCAGGGCCTCTATACTCTTTATTTATGTCTATGCAAAGTTTCATTGATATCCGTTTGGTAGTTTTTTAGTTTATAGCGTTACACAGAGAAACTCGGTGGAGGAATTTGTTATATAATATTTACATATTTAAATCCTTACGGATTTATCTGTATCTATGTTGTTTTTTTTATGTTGTGGTAGTTTTGCTATAACAGATAAGTGTGGATATGCTTGTAGTGAAATAGATTCACGCACAAGGTTAAAAGCAATATACGATAGATACATTTATAAAGGAAAGTGAGCTGCAAAATAAGGCGCAGTTAAAACAAAAAAAAAGAATATTCGTTCTTATTGATTTTGAAGGCAGACAGGCTAGTAGACCTAATAGTAACTGGAATGCATTACTCAGCGACATCTCAAGTTACCACCTACTATAATTACTTTCATAAAAGACTGTTTTAAAAATAGATCAAAGTGCCAAGGAAACCTTGTGGGGGAAGATCTCTAAATAATGTTAAAATCTTTGACTCTCTTCTTATTTACAAGATTATTTCTTATTTAATTCATTCACTTGATAGAAATCAATAATTTCCCTTCTTTAATTAACAAACCCAAATATATTAACAGAATAAAAAACAGATTAGCGAAATCAATTTGCATATATCGAAGCGGATTTGGGGCCTTCATTTGGGATTATGCTTCTCCAGTCAATATCAGTTGTGTGGTGCCAGCATAGGCTGTCTAGTTAAGTAGGTAACCTAGGGACTTCGGCGGCTAACCGAGCAGATGTGGCATTATCGATCTCAGTTGCTTCGATATTAGTGTTTGCGGTTATCTAGTTATCTATTCAGAATTGCTGTTGTGTAAAATTAATTGATCCTGGTGTGAAACTTTGGCATAACTTGAGATGTTGTTACGAAACATAAGTAAAAGTTTTTTATTTTTCGCTAGAGGTTGGTATAGTTCCACTTATAAATGTGTATGTTGTATTTATTAAGTACTATAAGTGAAGACTTGTGACTTCACTTTAACTACACCATTATTATATTTAATTACTTATAGCTGTTAGTTTTCCACATAAACAAATAAATAAAAAAAAAAAATGATAAAATTTATTCCAAACAAAAGAAAAAGGCATTCCATTTTTGTGACTAATAATTATGTGGCCTTGTAGCCGCAAATTGAGATTATGAATCATTTTATTAATTTCGCCGTCGTTTACAAAGACGAAGAAAGATGTTTCGCACGCCAACAATTATTTTCATCACGAAATGCGTACAAAACGATCGGTAACAAGAGAAATTTAATATAAACACATTTAAAACATAATGTTGTTGATAATTCTTTAAATGTCAAAGATTTTATTTTATAAATGTAGAGCATATTAAAGAAGGATGAGGTAAAACTAGTCAGTTGTTATTGTTTATTGATTGTTTTACTGTCTAGGCGAGGTTGTACTATTAAATAATACAACACTTTATAACTAGGCCATATTTTTTGTGGACAGAAGACGGTGTAAATTTTTATAACCATGATAGCTTGACACTACCCGAACTTGGTAGTAAACAGTGAATATACGAAAAGAGAATGAGTAAGTGTGAGGTTCCCGATTTTTATTAAATACCTTCATTTTAAATTTAAAATTTGTGGGTTTGAATTTTAAAGTAGGATTAATTAATTGTAGACCTTATTGTATAAGAGGAAAGGATTAAAATAAATTCAACGATATCTTGATAATCTTTTGAATTATTGGTCACAAAAATATCAACGGGCAAAAGCACCAACCAATAGTAGGTATATTAAATATCCCATGAAAAAATATATGTTATATCAATAAATATTGAGACAACCTCGGTGGCGTAGTTGTCTTACGGTACAAGTACAGTGCTGAGGTATTATTGGGTTTGATCCTCGGGTCAGGCAAACTGATATTGGGTTTTTCTATTCAGTATTAACCAGGAGTCTGGAATTTGTGCCCAGTATAGCGATTGTTTGATCCCCTATCACATTATGAGACGGAATACACACAGTGGAAACTGGTTACACTGGTAACAGTTGGTAAAAGGCGTAAGTGTGTGTGAGTGTGTCTATGTTGATTCTTAAAAACAAAATACAAAGGAAAAATAACGGTGCCACAGATTACACAAAATGTGGTCTGAATAATTGAGTGAATTATATTCGGACAAATATGTAGGTAGTATCAGTATGTTAAGGAATTCATGTTACATTAATAATTCATTCGGAGCGATTTCAAGAGAAAAGAGTGAACGAATGACCGTATCTTCGTTTTCGATCAACGCGTATTTTACTATTGTCTGTTTTGTAAGCAGTAATTTGGCCTGACGGTAGCTTCTGTTTATACTTCAATAAATAATTTATTTGATGGATAGGGTTTAACAATTGTGAATACGTTTCTAGTTGTGGGACGATTGTTTTATTTTCTGAAAGGAGTATTTTTATAATGAATTAGATTTTGTTTGCGGGTTCGCCCGCGTGGAATAGTTTTCTGGAATAAAAGTCCCGCTATATATTTTCCTGGGACTAAAAGTAGCCTATGTCCTCACCAAGATCACAAATAATGTCGACAACAAATTTCATCGAAATCCGTTGGCTAATTTTTGAGTTTATCGCGTTCAAACAAAGCAGACAGATGCGGCAGGGCACTTTGTTTTATAATAATATTTTTTTAGAAATTAAGAAGAACATTTCCATCATTCATGTTTGTTGCGATTTTAATCGTTTACGCAATTCACGCAGCGGAAGCTCTCAAAGGAATAAAATTTCCCCGTTTTTGTAATATTTTTCATGGATCCGCTCCGCTCCTATTAGACATAGCCTAATTTACACTTTGGCCTTCCTAGATACATCGGCTTTCCAACACTAAAACAAAATTCAATTTCAATCAGTAGTTTCTGATTTTGCGCATTCAAACAAACAAACTCTTCAGCTTTATATAATTGTACAGATATAGAGCATGGAAGTATAAATGGATAATGTATTCAATGGAAAGGGATCAATAATTGTAGCTATGTTTCCAGTTATATGAATATTGTTGAATATTCTTTTGTATGCTCAGAAAGAATATTATTTTTTTTAAGTAATGGTAATAATTTGGCAGTGTTTGTAACTTAGTAATACTGTCATAAATGCTTTCACCAATTAGTTACTATTGAAATAATGTATCGGAATAGAATCAGTTTCCTTGACTTTTGAACTTTAGTCTTTATCATAGTTTTACATGATAGGCATTTTATAGGTTGTTAAAATGTTTGTACCGTGATCTTCGTTTAATTATTTCATGATTCTTGGGAGGGTAGTATAGTGGGTACTCGTATAGAAATACAAAATTTGTTTATTACCTATTTTGGGAGTATAATTTGAAGGAACTACTCTAAATAACAAATAAAACAAAGAAAATTGTTTATTTTTTCTTACGCACTTTAGTTTATACCTTAAACTGATTTTAAAACGAGCAAAACCAGTGTTTCTTGCCCGTTCTTCTCTAGTGAGAACTGCTTTGCGAACTGGTAATAGAGTTAATATTGACTCCTCCTTAATAATGTATAACATTTTACTGGTTCTAATTATTTCATTTAATTTCAAGAACATCAATGAAAAAATATAAACCTCACATTTTATTTAATAGTCATTTTTATTTAATGATATTTATTTACTCGCATATTATCTCTTAATATAAAAATACATAGTCAACAAAATCGAACTTGAACAATAAAACATGTCTACGTATTTTATTTTGTTTACGTTGGAGTTTGTGTGCAGAATTATTAATTCGACAGTATTAACCACACAAGAATTAGCCCGAATTCCTTATTGCCTTATTACCTGACCCTACTATCCGTTGGAATTGTGGTAATGGCTTTCGAAAATCACTTGCAACTTTAGCATTATGACGAGCAAATGCTCGGCGTAATGGAATAGCCGATATACTAATGTAGTTTTGCGCTCGATACAGGCCAAGAACTAGCATTGCATCTAATTAAATAAACGAATGCTTTAGATATCACTTATAATAATATCAGTCTTGTATTATATACTGCCCAGTGTACTAGCCTCCTCAACTGAGATGATTTTTAGGCTAAGTCCCCCACGCTAGCCTAGAGTGGGTTGGCAGACTTTACATACCTTAGAAACTATTTTTGCTCAATTTTCCGCAGTGGCTAAGGGTCCCTTTACGTAGAATCTTCCATATAAGCCGATTCCTACCGGCTTGTTGTAGAATTTAATTATTATTGTTATGCAGACCGCATTCATGCATATTTCCTGTCGAAAAATTTCACCTTTCGTTACTGATTGTAAGTTATGTAGGTTTCCTCACGATGTTTCTGTACCGTTTAAGCGTATTGATATAAACAATATGGTGAAAGTGTTAGCTTTAATACTTTTTTTTTTCACTGATAGAAGTCCAATATAGAACCGACTGCCGAGCCGAATGTCCGCAGGTTCGAAACACAAGAGGAAGCCCCTCTGACTTTCCTAAAGTTATGTATTGTTTATGAAATATCATTAGCTTTAAAGGTTAATCAAAACCTGAAAGCTGCACACGTGAGGTTCTCTAAGAATTTTGATAGTATATGAAATCTGCCAATCCGCACGAAGCTAGCGTGGGGGATTAAGGCCAAACCCTTTTAATAGTAGAGGAGGTCAGTGCCCAGCAGAGAGACGGTATATAATACAGAACTGATAATATTATCTATATATATAAACATGAATCCCTATTTCCCTTGGTCACGTCATCACGCGTGGATCAACGGCTGGACCGATTTCACTACTTTTTTGTTGTTGTTTGTTATTATCAGAGAAGGTTCTTATGAAAGAAAAAAAAGAAAAAATTGCGCGGTAAATTAGAAAATTTAACGAAAATAATTTATATAACTGTCAATTGTTGAAAATAATTGTCAGTGATTGACAGAATGCGCGCTGCAAATTCATAGTTAAGACGGGACAACGTCTGTCGGGTCAGCTAGTTATATACATATTAAGTACTAGATATTTGAGTAAATCGTTAATAAAATATTGACAGATGTTTAGAATACTACAGATAGCATATCAAATTGTGCGCAAACTAAAATTAAATCAGTTCAAGAGTTTTCAAATAAATTGTAAAGCAAAGGAATACCTGACGTTTTAATTTAATAATCGCTCACAATATCATGCTTAAAAAACTCATAGTAAACATAATTAATATAACAGTGTTGTCGTTTATGAACTAACCGTTTGAATATCGATCACATTTGGCTAAGTGGGTCAGGTTAAAGTTACCTATTTTGGGAACGTCCTTTTTGTTTACCGCCTGCTAGGTCAACCTGTGTATTTTGTTAATTAACTTCGTTATGGCGTTCGTATAGTTCACATTTGTAAATCGCTTACTTTGCTTTATATTACATTTGAATACTTTAGAAATAAGATTGTGAATTTTTATAAATATATTTTTCAAATTCAATATGTACATTTATAATGATGCAGACATATGTCAATTATATCCAGATAAAGTAATGAGAAAAATTCAACATCTGTACCATTAGGTATAGCATTTATTACTTTTTATAATTGAAATTTTATTTTGTGTAAAATATGCTTGCTTTGTGTGTGGTGGCTCTAATTGTGCCAATTAAAATAAATTTGTGAATATGATGTGATAAAGGCGAAAAAAATAATTGGTACTGTAGCACAGTACGAATTATTTAATCGTATCGTATTTGAAAGCTATACAAAATATGCTTAAATATTTAATATGCATTATTCCTAAATATGAAAAGTTTTAGAACAATTTGTAAAAATACAATTTCTGTTACTCAATATTTACTTGAAGTATGTACTTGTTACTTTGTTGCTAACTAATCTAAAGAGCTACGCAATGTTTTTATTTACGTTGCAAAAATTTGATAAAACAATTCTATGTTGATAAGAAATAGAAAAGGCCCGTTTATTAATAATTTGGGACGATTAGAATTTTTCACTGAAAAAGTCATATAATTCAAATCATATGAAATGTAATTATATTATATAACATAAAACTTATAATAGTGACCCAGCTATTTGTATTTACTTTGTTGCCCTTTAGGTTTTATATTTTTTATGTAACATGCTCTACAATTTAGTACCATGATACATAACTCTTAAAATATCAAATCCAATGGCTAGTATTTTTATCACGTCATAAAGCAGTGTTCTCAGTAATTCAGGCAACTTACCAAATCACCTGACATGAGATTCCGGCGAATGCGCGATTTGAATTCCAATGAGGCAATATCGAAGGCAGGAAGCCTTCGGTACATTTTTCATTTTGTTAGAGCCTGTGCACACAGACACTACGGATAGGAGGCGATTCTTTTAAAGTAGTAAAAATCTGGGGTAATGGACGAGGTAATTGAGTATTCTAGACCTGACCAAGCTGGGCTGCTCTAATTGTTCGAGATATAAATGGAATGAATACGCTGTGTTCTATAGAAGTAGAAAAGTTAATAGGTATTTGTTCTTTAATAATTTAATTTTAAACGACATGTAACAACTTTATAGTTAACGTATTTTTTAATTATATGTATGCGTAGTAGATAGTCTAAATAAATTTACAGTGGAAATAATCTTCTCAAAACCATTTAACAATTTTACTGCTTACAGTGTTTTCTTATTGGTGGACGGTAAAGCGACCCTACTTCACTTGATGGTAAGTGGAGCGGAGTCCAATATAATGTTGACTGACGAGAGATGATGATGATGGTTATTACCTCTCGGTAGTCGATATAATTATGGCGGCCTGTTGGAATCGGATATACAAAGGCTGATGGCGGAACGCAAAACACTTACGTGACATTCTATGGCGGGTTTTTATACCCTGTGTACCGTGGTCGCTATCCGGGCGAATATAAAATATATCCACCAACAATATACCACCTAACAACAATATTTTCAAAATGGTCATTGTGTTTGTGGTCTAAGAAAAATTTTGACTAAATTATCGTTAAATTTATGCGACAAGTTTCTATGTCCAAGGCGGGGAACTTTCTGGAACAATGTGGGAATGTTAACAATTTCCCGATTACCATTGATCATTTCCTATTGAGCTGAGTATTTCCATTTGCCAAATGCTTACTTGTATTTACGACTGTTTTATCGAGCGCATTGTTTCGAGATGCTTCTAATTCCAATGGGATAATAGGAGAATACGAGAGGAGAATATACTCTATTACAAATTAGCATAAGTTCTAGATTGTTATGCAATTCTTGAATGTCTTTATAATTGTCTCTATTGCCTTATTACGTCGCTACATGAATATGCTCCTTTTTATCGAACTAATAATAAAAAGATTAATAACCAAGGTTTTACTTACTGCAAATTTTCCTATTTGTATAGACTTTATTTGACCTACGGACAAAACCTTACAGTGATTCAAAGAGACTAAGAGAAAGAACATAAGTCAAAATTTAATCATGAATAATTATATGAAGTTAATATTTCATAAACTAAGTGAGGTATTGCTTCAATAAATTAAAGTACAATAGCATCATGAAACCTCAATAATTTAATTAAGGTCTTCTTATAAATTATGAAGTGTCATAACTAAGTGCAAATTTTAAATAAAAAAATAACTTAAAAATTTAAAAAGTTACTTGTGATAAATTATTATTCAAGACATTTTTTATTAAGTTAGAAGCGGGATCACAAAAGTAATGTACTAGATAATAAATTTTAAGACTTTTAATAAAATTTAATGTTAGTCGCTAAGCTGTTATTGTTTACTCGAAAAAGCACTTTTATTCGCTCTTTTATACTTTTTTACCGATAATGGATCACACTGCCTTTGTAATGGAAATAATATCTATTATTTTTATAAAATGCTTCACGAGTCAAAGGATGTTAATAAGAAGAATAATATAACCATGAAGATAAAACATAAGGTTATAAAAATGTAATTTTTTTTTTTATATTCGATATGTTTTGGTTTAGAATCACAAAAAAAAATACTCCACTTCAGTTGTTTTAAAAGTGTTTACGTTTGAACTTACTTTTGATAAGAAAATGAATATACCCAATATTATCTGAAAGGCAATTAGTTTTATTAAACTTAATTAGTTTAGAACTTGTTAAACTCAATTTGAGTTTTTCAAATATTATCTTTGAAAATAATTATAAAACTAGCAGTTGCTCTCGGCTCCGCCAACGTGATTATGTTTTTCCGGGATAAAAGTTTTGCTTTATATTTTCCCAGGATTAAATGTATTTACACATTTAAAAGGGCCTATATTTTAAGGTAGACCTCTAGCAATACATCGATGAAATCTGCATTCAATTCCATACAGTAGTTTTCATGCGATGAGTGTACAAACATATATATAGACAGATAAAAAAAATAAAAACTGTTGTTTTGGTTCTGTTGTTCTAATAAAGACCCGCATATTATTTTTGTTCAGTATTTATAATTTACAGACATCGGCTTGTTACAATTTTATTATCATATATTCCAATTTTTCAATTCGAACTAGTAGTTCTTGATATTAGCGCGTTTAAAAAAAAACTCTGCTGCGCTGCTCTTCATTTCTCTTTATATAAGAGTATATAGATTAAGAAAGTTCAGCGAATCACAGAAAAAAAACTAAAAACTATACTTTTAGTTCGTTTCAGAATTAATAGATAACCATCAGAAAGTAATCAAAACAATGATCACTAACAGAAAACGTCCAAAAACATTTTCATTTCAACAAAGAAAACATATTTATAAAATAAAACATACATTAGGTCTTTAGAGGAATAACTAACTGGAACCTTTGTAAAAATAAATACATAATTCACAACACGAATAAAAATACATAATCATCCTCTGCCTTTACTAAGAGCAGTTGACATTTCACATGGCGAAGTCCACGAAGTTAGAAAAAAGAATGGAGACCATACACAAATACATAACTAAAAACAAAATATCACTCTCTTGAGGTATTTATTTATCTAATATAATTAAATTAGTCAAGTCAAAAACGAGTGGAATATTTCAAAGATTGTTTAAGTTGAAATTTTATATCTTTACGCAGCAATTTAACGCCAACTATTTTAAGGTGATGGTACACTAAAAAACCCTTTTAATATTTGAAACCCCACATCAAATTATTATAAACGTAGGACTTACTGCGAATTGAAATAAAACTATTTATTTCAATGTTTAACATTCGTTTAAACATGAGAAATCATAAGATATAGTTAAGATTGATAAAGGAATACGCGCAATCTTTTTTTAGATATTCCTTATTTAGTATGGCCTCCAATTTTACTTCTAGCTTTGTGGCCGAGTCACAGTTCAATTTGTCGATTTTGGTGTATAAGCGTGAAAGTGGCCTTCAGGTTGAGTTATAGATCCATTCGGAATATGGAGCGTGAAGTATTCGATAAAAAAGACGTCACTTACCTATATATAAACCGATTCTGTGGGATATCAAGGTTTGCCTTAAAGGGTTCGCACTGGTGAGCTCAGAAAATATTTGATTTGTTATTTACGGTTTATTTTTTAGAAACGTTACTATAATTTTGTAAAGAATTAATTAATACTTGTTTTTTACTTTATTAGTTACTTTTATAATGATTTCTTATGTTTACACGAATGTTAGACAGTGAAATAAAACTATTTTACGTATTTTATCGCGGTTTTTTACATTACATGATCGGACCGTCAATTTTTAACACAATTTAACAAATTGTAAAATTTAGGTACATATTGTAACTTTGGTTTTTTAGACTACCAACACCTCAGTTCCCTCAGTGGCTGTAAAGGTTGCAAATCCTTCGAAACGTCGGGAGAAAATGATATAAAAAACCGCGATTAAACCCGTAAAATAGTATTATTTAAATTGTTATTTTTAATAGTAGCGTTGAATTGTATATACAGTGACTCTATTCTGTAGTTTTTAAAATTAATGATAAATTTTAATTTAATTTTAATTCACTTAAATTTTGCAGAAAAATCTTTCCAACAACCTGTATTAAAAATACATTTTGTATGTTATATATTTCAATTCAAAATATGATATGGAAAACAAACATTAAGTGCAATACGGTATAAAGTAGCATGACAATGGTATGCCACATTATTCTGTGCATAGTGAGTGAAGACACAGGGAAATTGAGCTACGGAAATTAAGCGCCTGACATGCGACATTATTATGAACATCCTTGTTTCTTCATGTTACAATGTATTTCTGTAATGTTTTACTTCATTCCGTCTGCTTGGGGGCATGACACTTCGAAAACTTATACAAATTGCTTTGGGAACTCTTTTAAGGAGTTTGATTTTTGTTTTTGTAAATTTGATGTGTTTTTTTTTTTATTTTAGGAGCAATTATAAGTGGCTTAAAGACGTATTAATATAACTATTGTTAAACAAATGTGGAAATTATCACATGGTCCTCCACTTTGACAGCTTTAGTTTTCAAGCAAGTGAAATATTTCTGTGGTTATGTTCGATAAGTATATAATTGTTGTTTGGGGAAAATTGCCTCAAATAATTAAAATTAAGGAAACTTTCGACGTATTTCGAGGAACAAGAGTGCATTTAAAAATTAAAAGTAATGGAATTGTTAATACATTCGACTAAACTTTTTGTAATTTGGGATTCAAAAGCGTTAATAATTTATTTTGGACCTTTTGTGGTGTAATTAGAAGGGTTGTGAATTTTTTATGGAAATTGGACGTTATTATTAATACCGCAGACTGCTCTTTTGATTACAAGATTTCTATACTAGATGGCAGTATGAACGCAGCATTTTGAATCAGATCTATCAATCTATTCTGAAGTAGTTAATGACTCAGGAACAGACGTAAACT
The DNA here is from genome assembly GCF_014839805.1 of Manduca sexta. Classification (NCBI taxonomy): domain Eukaryota; kingdom Metazoa; phylum Arthropoda; class Insecta; order Lepidoptera; family Sphingidae; genus Manduca; species Manduca sexta. The sequence goes on along the minus strand of NC_051122.1, from coordinate 5,432,163 downwards.
TCCAGAATATTATTAACTAAAAAAAATCGGTCAAGGACGAGTTGGGCTTGAGCACCGAGGGTTCCGTAAAACTAAGGTAAGGTATCTATAATCAAGCATATAAGTATGTTAAAAACTTGACAAATTTAACTCTGGTGTTCGATCCCTACACACAGTTCTGGCACCAACCGCAAATATTAAGTTTGTATTAGTTATCTCGTTATTCTTGTTATTAAAGTACATATTTATGGTTTTCAGATATTCTGCTTTACATGTGCTGTAAGATATTGCGCAATTTTATGATTCTAGTTTAACGAGAAGTTGAGCTGACCTATAGGTTTTGCTTCACTAAGGAAATGAAAACGACATACGACATGAATGATTATATCTTTTGATCTCGTTAAGATACATGTTTGATTGTTTCATAGCTGAATGAAATTTAAACCTATGTAATTTTGTATGGAGTTAACAGGCTAGATTTAAATATTTTACTTTTATTTACCTTCGAAATTACGACCTTCACCTTACTGGGCATAATGAGTCAGAATATTCTAGAATCTCACGATGATGTGAGTTAGAGTATAATACTTTGTAATCAAGAGAAGTTTTACAATTTTAACTAGTAATAAGTCGCCTTGGGTATAAACGAATGACATCCCCGTTAAAATATTAGTGAGATAAAAATATATCTACTTCAATACAAAAAAACATATTTTTATAAACTTTTTAACATGCAGGAAATACGGGTAACCTAGATTCATTCGAAGCGACACGCAGTTTTGTTGATATACGTCTCAAAACAAACCGAGTTAGCTAGAATCGTGACTGGCACTGCTCCATGAATATTTCATTAGAAAAAGGTGATTTTTCCACACTCTGTCAGTAAAATTCACTCATGCATGCACTACGAATATTGCGGGATTATTTTAGCTATTCCGGGACCGTTTTCCAGATTTGAAGTTTGAGTTGTACGAGCCGGTGTCAAAAGTCTATTGTTGTGTTTTTTTAACCGTCTTCAAAAAAGGAGGAGGTAATCAATTCGACGTGTATTTTTTTTTGTTCTACGCGATTCAAATGGTGTTGTATCCGCATTTGGTGGAAGAGGCACTTAAGATTATTTTGGGCTCGATTAAGACCTTTATAATTAGTGTTTGGAAAGAGTTTTAGTGTATGCAAAGATATTTAATAATGCTCCGTTTCAGTGGCGAAGCGTTCATACAAGCCGATTCCTACCGGGTTACCTCTTGTAAATTAATTAAAAATAATAAATAAAAAACATAACAATGTAATTAGAATAAAAATAGTATATTCAAATAAGTCATCCTATATTTATTAAATTAATCAATACTTCAATGATATCTGTCGTTCCTATCAATTCGTTAAATTGTAACTCGCGCGCAGTGCTCGCGCCTTATAGTGTTTGAAGTGAACCCGGCCGCGCATAGCTTCCCTCGCGATATTGTTGTCTCTTTCACACGCAGCGCGGTGTCTTTGTCTAATCTTTTGGAAGTGACGTAAAATTACATGTGTGCGTACGTGTCTGTGTACTTCAGGGTAACCCGAGAATTTGCGGCTTCATGTTGAGCTATTGGCGCGAAATATTTTTAATAATTTAGAATGTATAACTAGTGTTTGTGCGTTATTAATTCTTGTTGGACTCTTTTAGGTACCCATGTTCAAAATATATGATTATTTTCTACTTAAATTTAGAGACTAGACATAATATTTTAGAAGGAAATTATTAAGTATTATGATATTTTACTGATTTTAATTGATTATGAACAGCGTATTATATTATGTTAACTGTACAAAAAATATTTCGTCGGGTTCCCTTTTGAAAATTTTCACATGTTTGAACATGCAATAATTATTCACTTGTAAGTGAAGTTAGCTTATTAAGTCATTTGCATATTTTATAATGAGCCTTGATAAGGATCATAATTAAGTGGATATTAGCAATATAATACACTAGCATTTGCTCACGGCTCGGCCCGCGCGAAATAGTTTTTCCAGACTAAAAGTAGCCTATAGGACTTACGAGTAATGTAACTTCCTAGTAGTGGTTTAGTAGTTCCTAAAATTGGCGCTTTCAAACAAACAAACATGAACATACGTAGAATTGATAATTTTATATATATTCAGAAATATTCTACTCTATTCTGGTTTACAAAGGGTCTTCATTTATATGAAAGCCTACAGCCCAAATACGATGACAATAGACGCAATTGCCATGTCCGCGTACAATATAATATATAAACGGTCAGGACTCGCATTTTACTGAATGGAATTTTTTATATAGCTAATATTTTGTGTACGGCCACCATGCAGTCAATTATAATACATGGGGCCTGGGATTTATAATTATATAAGTAATAATAATTTCAGATCTGTATTATATACTGACCCTCTGTTGACCACGGACATCTACTACTGAGAGGAATTAGGACTTATCCCATTATGCTGGCGTAGTACGGATTGGTAGACTTCAAATATTTTAGAAATTCTTATGAAGAATTTCTCAGGACCTATAATTAGTTAATAGAAAATATGTACTTAGAATACGACAGATTTTATTGTCAGATGACTACTATATTTTGTATAAATACTACTTTTTAAATATATGTTGTATATCTTTACTTATTGATTCAATAACATGCAAATAATACCGTAAAATATATTTGCATAATTAATAACAAGCAGTCACATACACAAAATTACGTTAAAAATATATCGTAATAGTTTTTGTATATTTTTCCACTTCTTACAATTATTTGTTCTAAAATTATTTCGGGTAAACCCCTTTAATTTCGACATTTACATAATCAAGGAAGCTTCCAAGGACAATGGAACGAAATAAGGCCGTGTGAAACGATTAGTATCTGTTACAGCCATTTTTTTATGGAAAAAGCTACTGAAATTATTATTACCGTGACAAAAGCTCGCGCCAGCGACGAAATAATGCGGCAAAATGATTTAATTTGACATTTAAAATGGATTATACTGTTTTAGTAAATCTTCTATTAATCACACTGGTTTTAGTTTTTCGGAAACTCGTGTTTTCTATTTTAAATGTTAAATTATGTCAAAGACTAATTGGTTTTACAAGTTCAGAGAATTATTTACCAACTCACCGATTGAATGTTGTCAGTAAATATTTGAGATCTAATAAAGTATGGTCTACACGTAAAGTTAGACTTTAGATAAGTGACAGATGATTTATTTTTGTTTGCATTAAATTTAGACAACTTTTATAAATATGTAAATTGAACGAATGTGTATGTATAATGTAGATTGATTTATTTTGTTAGCAGTTAGTACATGATTTATTCATGAATGACGGAGGATACGCATAATTCTTCATGATTCATAAACATTTATTAAAGTCATTCTCAAATCATATGGTAAATATGGGTATAAAAATTTCCACGGAAAACGTTTTCGGTTATAAAAAAATTAATACATCATAATAACGCTTCGTGTCTTGTGTGTTGGAAATATAGAATTTATTAAATGAACAGAAGATCTTGTTTGTTTTGTCTGAAGTCTATCATGTTATGCCTACGCTAAGTAGGCGGACAGAGATGAACTTTGTCTTCAATTTCCGATACATTTTAAATGTCAATGAGAGTGGGAACGCTAAGGTTAAGAAGAAGAAACAAAGTGTTTATGCAAACACATTATTTATTGATGTCGAAATTTGCGAATTTATAATCAACCTACTTTTATTCCGCTATCCGCGCACGTATCGCTGACTCACACTTTCAATTAAAGTACAAATTTGAATCAAAAACAAATCTCTAGAAGAACGTGAAATGCCACCTTGTTACACCTTAGAATTAATCAATAAACCAAGCTCCTTCATTTCACAAAGGTTTGACCTATTGAATTTCGGAACCTTAGCATTATGACCTTTATATTCCTATTGTTGGTTAAAGGCTACACATGTACAATATGCTTACAAATCCCATCAAATAAACCCACGCTTCCCTTTGAAACAGCAGTTGAAGTAAACTTTGAAGCGCATTCGATTCAAGATGAAACAGTAACTTTAAACTATATTAGTCTTGATAATACGTGGCTTTACTAACCCAAGCGTTTCATTAAAGTTATCAAGTTTATTAAAAGTTAAATCCTTGGTGGATATTTCTTGTTTATGGTTATGACCGTATCAATATTAATCAAACAAGTTTTTTGTGGTTACATAAGTTAATGCCTATTTTGTACGAAATGTTCTAGCACAAATTAAATTTGACGGGATTTTCGACTCTGGTATTATTTTGTCGTTTTGTAAACTAATTGTAAATGTAGTGTCAAATTTTTAAGGGATAAGAAATTTGATTATGTATTTTTTTTATTGTATTATATTTATATTATATTATTTGGTTGATAATGATTTTCCTGGACAATATACCTGCTATATATTTTTCCGGGATGAAAATGTAGCCCATATTCGTTTCAGGGTTTCAAACTGTCTCCATACTAAATTCTATCGAAATCACTTCAGTGTTTTACCCGTGAAAGCGTAACAGACAAACGGATAGTTACTTTCGCATATAAAATATAAGTAAGTATGGATGGTTGGATAGATTTGTGGGGTGTATGCTGACAATATGTTTGAAGATGAGTGTAGCTTTGAAGCGTAGAGTGAAGTGAAGTACAGTAATGGATGAATAGATGATAGTTTTAGCCGTTAAAGCACAGTAAGGGTAGAAGGCTTGGAAAGAAAAATATAGAATATACCTACACACCCTAATATAGAGTTACTTTTAGCAATCGATAACAAACGTACTGATATATTTAGATGGCGTGATTTAACTGACAAAATTATTAAGCAAGAACAAAGCATTATTTCTTGTTCAAATTCGCAGAAACAAATACAACCAGATCAGATCTTAACCAACTGAAACTTTGTCAGTCCTACCATCCGTAGTTGATTAACCATTTGTTAGATAATTTCGTATAGCAAAGCGATACAAGTTTGAAGTATTTTGGATCTACTTGGAACTTACCAATTGAGTTAACAAAGACGTCTTGAACATAAAGGAATCAATTCTGCGTTTGGTTTAGGAGTGCGGGCTAATGCTTTTTACTTGTTATTGTTTTATATAAATTCTCTTAAATTAAAAATTACTATTGTCAACGTGAAAGGAACTACAAAGACGTATCACACATGCTCAATGACGTGAAAATATATACCTGTGTATATAAATCTTATCAGAAACTATACAAGTAGATATTTAAAACATTCAAAATTAAAAAATAACAATATAGATATAAAATTAATTTTAACTTTCTCCCGACGTATCGAGGACTGCAGTCCGTCTCGCGAACTTGAAGATTGCAGTCTTTGAAACTTATATCAGTTTAGGAATGAATATGACATTTAAGAATGGTCCGTTTCCGTTCATACTTCAAACCTAGCGTGGTACAGGCAAAATACCTTGGTGCTAAAATTCCCGTAAACAAATAAGATCAGATAAGAATTGAACACTGAATACCCTCCTTAAACATTATCCTCGACCACCTTTCATACTGTATATGTATATCCAACCAGTGGCGATTGCATAGTTGAATGTCCGCAGATTTAAAATCCAAGTGCAAGCACCTCAAACTTTTCTAAAGTTACGTGTGTATTCCTTGTAAATGATCGCTTGCTGTAACGGTGAAGGAAATCATCGTGAGGAACCTTCGTAACCCGAGACGTTTTTTAACGAAGAAGTTTGAGGGTAAGTGAAGTCTGCCAATCCGCTCTAGGCCAACGTGGCAGACTAAGTCCTTTCTCCCTTAGTAGTAAACGAGCTCCGTGTCTAGCAGTGGTACAGTATATAATACAGGGCTGATATTATTATTTTTATATTCCAAAAATATTATAAATACTCAAGTTTATGATCTATATATCTCTCGTATGCGAGCATCCACTACGGACGTAATACCACGCTATTGCAATGTTTATTTGTTGCCACGCAACTTTGTGGATAAAATGTTATGTTTAAGTTTGAGACATTACAGCCCGATTTAACATTGAACGTCTCAAGAACAGTACAATGCCCTACAATGTTTTGTATTCATACAAAAATATTTTTATTACTTACAAGTAAATACAGAAATCGCTGAATACAAACATTTTTCATATTAGTTTCAATGTTTCCGGAATGATATTATATTATATTTACAATTAACTAGTTGTATTACAGTTCTACTGCAGTGCTGAGGGCTCAGGTCCGATCATGGGTCAGGTAAAAAGATATTGGATTTTTCTACTCACTATCAACCCGGAGTCTGGAATTTGTGCCCGATATGGCGGTAGGCTCGCCTATGACGTCATGAGGACGGAATATATACGTCGAAAAAGTGGATGCACGTGTGTGGGTGCAGTGGCACCTCTGTCTACCCCTTCGGGAAAAAGGCTTGAATATGTGTGTCTATAATAAACACCATTTCCGCACTACGTGTTAATGCATACAGCCAGTGCAAATGATAAGACATAATCCGAATAGCTGCGTCCCGTACAATAGCGGCTCGCGGTTAGCGACTACAATTATGCTAATAGCAGTCGTTAAAGACCAGGGGTCGAAGGCATTGCTCTGTTATTGCACAATCACAAATGCACACTAGAATGCAAAGGGATTATATATGCAAAATTAGTCTTTTTTCATACGTACTAAGAACTATTGTGGAATTCTTGGTATATGCTAAAAAATTCGCAGTGTTGTATAAAGGTTTTTTTTTTCGTTTTATGTTATTTATATTAAGATGAAGATTATGAAAGATTATTCAAATGAATTCATACACACACGCACAAAATATTAATGATAGTATTCGCATAATACCCGGCGGATTTTTTTTTATTAAAACTGTAGTTGTTTATATTAACAATAAGCTCATATGAATTATAAAAAAAGTAGTAATTTGAAGAATCTAAATATTTTATTCACCATTTTTGCAAGAAAAGCTAGTGTCTAGAATAAGTAAAGATTAATAACGATTAAGTATTTAATGTATTTGCAATACAATTAATAACATCGTGTTACTCGAAGGCGGTAAATTAGTTGAGTCGGGTAGACGCCACTATCTTCCGGATATCCGTTGTCTATAAATTAACTAACGCTTGTATAAAGTCTTGATGCAGATGTATAAATTTAGGTGTGCACTTGTTTTTATAAATTGAAATAAATTGCATTGCTGTCGTTTTTGGGTCTTTCCCCAACACATTAATATTTATAAATATCCGTTGTTAGATAACTGTTAGATGGTATTAAAAAAATACCTTAGAAGTCCATTGTTAAACCCAATCTTTGTTTACGCCAATTACGTGCAAGAAATAAAAAATACCACTTTGCTACAAGTATTAATTGTCATGTAAACCTTGCACTTTAACACCATTACGAAAGGTTGATCTTTCAGAAACTTCGTATTTACCCGTTTATTTTCTTTTCCACTTTGCTAGTGTATAGTTAACATTAGGTACTAAATTATGTTGCTTTTACTAGAATGCGACGGAATTGGCGAGAAATAATTAAAAATTCTTTTCGCTCATGTTTCTTTTACTATTTCTAGTTGCATAAACTTATTGAAGGTAAAAATTAATTCTGATGAATATTTCAAGAAACTCGACTGACTTCTAGGAATTATAGGCAAGTCGACAATGCCGGGGTTACAAGGATTAATGTGTTTCTTGCCAAATAATTTAGGGATTGTTGTCAGCAAATATAAATGACTCGGACACATAGCAACAAGAAAGGTCCAGTCATATACGGTACAGTAATTACTAAGATTTGCGGTTGACAAGATTAATTTGACAAAGGTACAAACAATATGTTAGGTTAGGTTATAAATGTTTGGGAAAACCAATGCTAATTTATACACTTTTTATTTAAATGGAATTGGGGACTAATTTATATTTGTTTCCGACATTGGTTGTCTGTTATACAATTCAATAAAAACATGTTTTATGAATATTACGCAACGAATCATAAAAATATTTTCTATAAAATTTAGTTTGCATTTCAAAAACACAGTAATTATTTTCACTGTCTAAGATAAAAGATAATTCAAGCTATAAAGGGCAAGTTCAAGTATAATTAATGATCATACATATACCTCGCGAGTTATTCAATGCTATACATCCGTACATGGTCATAGCATCATAACAGCGTTAATTACAGCAGGTCAAATAGCGGAGGGTTGCAGCTAATTGCGTTTTGATAACCCGTCGATAGCGGCAGCTTTGCGTAAATAAGCATGTAATTTAAAGTTTGTTTTCCTTCATACATCGTTGGCGTTGCAGTGTCGAGCCATATACTTGATCACGCGAGAGTTCCTTAACCTCTGACCCGGACAAACAAAACCCATCTAAGTCATTATGTGCAGTTCGCTGTTTTTGAAGCCTTCCAGTTGAATGCACCTTGCGTTATTGAGGCTTTGCGTGCCTATAAAATGGTTATTGTTTAATATATTATCGTAACACTGATTTTATATTGAAAATTATTTTTAATGGTAACTTGAAAGCTGGATCAACTTGATATTGATTAAGTTTAAGTCAGGTATATTTTTTGTAGAATAAAACGCATATTAAGTGTTATTTTAATTTCTTAAAATATAATTACGTGGAATGTAAACTTATAATAGGCATTAATAAAATTAATTAAAAGAAAATCAATTACTCGTTCCAATGTCACAAAATGAATACCTTCGAATTACTATAAGTCATGCGATATCAGTAAGTAGTTTCCAATAACCAGTTAACTTAAGTAATAACATGGAGCACGCAACTGGGTTACCGCGACGTAAATTTAATCTGGTTTAGAATCGAATTTATTTATATCACCCTAATATAGTGTCGTACGAGCTCTCTGTCTCTATCATGTAAATATTATTTGATGGAATTTGAATATGTAGCAAGTACCTACTTAAAATAGGTATAGTTCCATTTTCAAATTTTTAGTCTAAGTATTGTTAATTTTATTGAATAATGTATATGTCTTGTGTTTAGGTTTTTCACCTCGGTGTTCAGACATGTGATGGATTTGATACGATCAATAATTATCTCTATAACAAATTCTCTATTCTCATTTAATTTAACCTAAATTTGCTTTTGAATCATTTGCGTTTGAGTCATAAGTCTTGTAGTTATTTCGAGATACGCAGTACTTATAAGTTATAAGAATATAGTAATTTTCTCATCGATTCCATTTTAAACATCTCATAGGTTTATCTTGTTTTTGGATTATACGAGTCTTGTATGGGGATACTTAAGAAATAAAATATTACAAACAATACGCCTTTGAAACAGCTGGTTGTAATGGCAAGTTATTTTATCTCCACTCGACAAATTGCTACTAAACGTGATTCTAACTCCAATATTGAGCAACAAGAACGTGAAGTTCATTTGTATTTTTATAGACTTTCATAGCTAGTATGTATATCGCCAATTAATCATATTAGTACAGTACGATCGGGCCAACAAAATCGGTGTAGGATAGTAGAGACAGCTTTTAAATGTTTTGTATGGTGAAATCTCACTCACTCAGGCCCCAGTAGAGATCTACCTATGGACTCATGTAGCTATGAATTCGTAGTGGAAAAGTGACACTATGACTACTTATGACATACCATCGATGGAACAGCTCTTTATTTTTATGTGAACACATTTTTTTTCAGACCAACAGAGCCGTAATTTAATTTTTCTAATGAAATAGCTCATTTAATATACATCTAAATACCGTCTTTAATATATTTGTAATAAGGTTTACTGTACAAACTTGTACGAAAATTGCAAGAGTACAGTTATAAGAAAGGTGTACAAAGTTAATAAAAGGACGGTTCCATTCAAGATTAGTTCGTAGATTTGCAACAAAAGTAAACCCAAGGTCGCACAATACACCTTAATCAAACTAGACGAAATTTAATAAAGAAAAGTGCGTTACCCTCTCGTAACAACTTCTTTGGATAAAGTCTGGGTTTACGTGCTCAGAAAAGTATTCAACTCTGCTTAATACGGGATTAAGGTGCGAAATTATTTGTGTACATAAAGCATTAAAGGCTGAAATAATAACGCTTCATAATATTGTTTATTTTCTAAGAGAAGCTTATTACATAATTAAAAAAAATTATGTATTTTGAAATTTTTCAATAAATGTATTATAATATCGCGAATTATATTATTCATTTATTTATTTATACGTATTTATCCAATATAATGTCGCAATTCGCAGTTAATTTGGTTCAGGATTCTGGACTAGACCTAAAAGATTGCATTTAATTGGATCTTTGCGAGCTTAATGAAATTTTCGAAGCTTTTTTATTATTTAGGCAATTTTCTTTTGCGTAATAGCAAGCGACGTTTTATTTTGACGTAGCCATAGTGCTACGCCGTAGAGCATTTATTGCTACGAATACCTCCTGTGCTACGACATTTGAAGTTTACAAGTTGTACATGAAGGTTTGAATTGCTTTATAGATTGAAATAATGTTAGTACTGTTAAAACTCTCATAAAAAATGTATGAATGCATCTTATTTCTTTATTAACTTTTATCCTACCGTATTTGACCTTCGCGACAATATTCTGAAAGGGGTTTTCATTTTTTTATGGCTTGCTGTTAGACAGTGACTAATTATAGTTAAAATTGTTGCGCAGTTATTATTAGCAACAATTAAAATAAATTATTTATATAAAATAAAGTTTATAAGTATTCTACTAACTCACCAAGAATAAAATCTTATAGAGAATTCTATAATTTTACCTTAGTAAGCTTTTCTCTTGGAATCTTAATACGTGACAAATTCCAAAAGTCGTCTAAATGATTTAATCGTCGTGTGAAATTGATCTTTATTAATCGTCTCAAGTTTACAAGGCCATTAAAGGAAAGCTGATTTAACAGAAAATGTTTGCGATTGTTAAAGATACGTTTATGTGTTTTTGATGACGTGTCACATACCAGTAACGATAGACTGTTTTGCTAACGATCGCGTTAATTTGTACATTTATATTAAATTAATATTCTATATTATCAAAATAATGTTAATTAATTAAGTTCAAAATTAAACGCTCTGTTCAAATGACAAGTTAGTCAGTTTTTTCACGATTGGTGAAAGTAAAATTAGCAGTTAAAGTAAAAGTCATAAAAGTTGTCTAATTACAAAAGTCGATTGAATAAAACACATAAAAGTTGCCACATTACAAACTTCGCTAGAATAAAATCTATAAGTTGCCACACCACAAACGTCACTTCAATAAAATCCATAAGAGTTGCCACATCACAAACTTCGCTTGAATAAAATCCATGAGCTGCCACATCACAAACGTCACTTCAATAAAATCCATTAGAGTTGCCACATCACAAACTTCGCTTCAATAAAATCCATAAGAGTTGCCATATCACAACCTTCGTCTAAATAAAATCCATGAGTTGTCATATCACAAACGTCGCTTCAATATAATCCTTAAGAGTTGCCACATCACAAAGTCACTTCAATAAAATCCATAAGAGTTGCCTCATCACAAACATCGTTTGAAGTTTGAACTGAATTGACACAGTTATACATAAGCTTTCTCACATTATTTCCCCGAAATTAGTTTCAAATTAATTTGCGCCCAACATCTACCCTATGAGTCATAAAAAAATCACGTATACAATTTAAAAATAAACTTTTCGAAATAGGTCACGTTATAATTGGGACTTATAAATTAACAGTGTTGTTAAAAAACTCGCGGTGTAACAACGGAAGTGGAACGACTCGTATTTAATTGAATTTGTTTGCCCGGAATTGACACTTTTCTCTACCATTGCATACCGTAATTCGGTACATTCAGGAAAAATAATTAGAGTCGATTTTATGTAAAAAGTATTTGTAAAAGTAGTGTTGGCATGATTGCCAACACTACTAACAACTACTAATAAGTTTCGTTGATATTAATATGAGCTTAAAAATATGTGTGAATATTGGATGGGTTTTATTTTTATAATTTTTTCATCTTATATAAATATATGTAAATGATGTAATATAGTATCAACCCTGTATTATATAATGTCCCACTGCTGGGTACAGGTCTACTCAGAGGCTCAAAATTCTTAGAGAATTTCTCAAGTATGCAGGTTTCCTCACGATGTTTTCCTTCACCCTTAAAGCAAGCGATAATTTACAAAGAATACACACACAATCTTTTTATCTTAGAGACCATTAACTCCATGCATTTATGTTTAAAATATTATTCCATCCATATACCGGTCTCGATGTGCATGAGCCGTAAATACTAATTCTAAATCAGATGGCATGTCGACATCATCCAATTTGTGCACTATAATTGATTTTACCCTGGTACATAATTTGTTTAATCCCCTGAGCGAGAATGTGGTTCAGTGGTCTGCAATATATTATTATTACATATATTTATAGCTATTTGAATATTATCAATAGTAGGTTCGACTGAGGTAGGTCCAACTCCACCATTACCACTACCACTGTCTCATGGAATACTTAGTGAGGCTGTTTTGTTTTAAATAAGGAGTACGACTTTCGGAGTGTAAACATTCCTCTCTCTGTTACACCCCTAATGTTTTCCCTTAAGGTATGAGCGTGATTCTTTTGGTATTATGCGCGTTTATGGGTGATGGTATAAATAAAAAATATTGTTTTTTTTTTCATAACATCATGTGACCTACTTGCATCTTCATGCTATAAAAAACAAATCACTGTTTTTGTCAATAACAGACTTATTCCATGAAAATATAATATATAAGTGAAAAGATTACACAAAATTATTGTTCAAAATTAAGTTCAAAATAATAAGCGGGTTTCTATAGAGTGTTGACAAAGTATGCATGTTTCGCTTATACGCGACAGCTTTTTCACGCTTCTTGAAGGTATAACTCCTTTCCGCGCACTTTAGTCGTTAAGAAACAGTTTTGTATATATACGGAATTTGTTATTATTCGTGTTATAACTAAGCATTTGCTATGAATTTGTTTAGTAAAAAATTTGCATTTCTTCTTTATATGCTTATTAAATCAAAGATTTCACGTGTTTTTGTGTCTAAGAACGTTGTTATTACACCAATAAGGTGTGTGGTGTGGATTATAGTAGTTCTAAAATAGTTTTTCCTTTATAATAATCTTTAATTTTTGCTACATTTTGATTTAAATTCTATTGCTCAGTATTAGTACTCAGTATTAGTTCTTTTGAGAACTATCCTTTTTCAAATTATTATTAACTATTCTTTTCGACATTTCCTTTAAAGAACTCTGTCACGTTGTGACTAAATCGTATTTGGGACATTCCAAACGAACGAACTATTGGATTAAGTCTAGACCCTTTTGTTTTCGTTATGTGAGAGTGCTGGGCAGTACGTCACATTCTCTGTCACTATGGACGGACACAATGTGTTAAATTGATTGATCGTAAGCTTGAATGAGCGATGTTCGACGGCAATACTGGTTATGGTTTCAATTCCCGGGTTGGGCAATGTGATATTGGGTTTTTCTACTCAGTGTCAGCCCGGAGTGTGAAATTTGTAACAGCTATAGCTATGTATTCACCCCCCATCACATCGTGGGACGGATTACACACGACAGAAAATGGGCGCACCAATTGTGCCTTTATTATTGGCCCATTTACACTACCAGTTTACTTTCAAGAAAAAGATTTGATCCTACTCTATTTCAAAGATTAAATTAGGTAGACTTGCTTCTGGAGAATCCTCTTCAGCATTTATTTGTCCTTACCTCTCTTTGATATAAGGTCGACGCTAGACATTTTGTAACACAATATGTTGCAGAAAGTTTCGGCTTGGTTTTTATGACCGGCCGTCTCACATAACAATATTAGAAGGCGCTACAACATAAAATTAAATACGATATACGCTAATAAATTCCTTTCCGACATCGCTAAATTTGCGCCAAAGTCGTATCCGAGCGTGAACAAATTTGCATAACAAAACGGCTCACGCCGAACCGGGCATTAAAAAGTAACAGTTTCCGAAGAAAACATCGAAGTTGATCAACAACGCGCGTACGTGTTACAATACTCAAGGCCGTGTAAGCCCGATACATATTTTACGGGCAGCTGTGATACGTGACCTAAAACCAGCTGAAAGGAAATGTCTCCAATTAAAAATTGACGGTCGTCAGCCATCGTTGCGAGTCGGTAACACGGATGAATAAAGATTTGGGTTGATATGCGGTATAACAATTGGGTTTTAATGATCTTATAATTATGGACTGGATTTGTTTACTTTATTGAGGTAAAAAAAATATTGTTTATAAATACAATCGATGTAATAAATTTTTAATAAAGAATATCTCATAAATAATAAAAATATTTTCCATAATTTTTATATTTTTTTTTAATTGAGTTTTGTCATAACAATGTCTTAGTTATGGTTATTACAGTATAATTGCACCATGCTGCCTGCTGTTAAATAGCTACGCCGATTCGACAACATTTCACGAGGAAAATTCAATTAGCCAAATTACAAATTGATTCGTGTTACACGTTATTGTAACGAAGCAACAGTTGCTCGTACTTCTTTATTTAGTTTCCTTGGTAATCAAATCACATGATTATGTAATAATCCATAATTGAATGTGTTATACTTCTACTTTACCAATGAAAATAAAATGGAAGATATGTAATTAGGTATAATAGAATAGTTATCATAGTCGTGTCATTTAGTAAACAAAGATTTATATGCATTTAGGAAGCCTGAACAAAACAGATACCTCAGGAAGAATTGTGGTATTATATTCATAATATTTGGTTATGCTCATAATTCTACTAGTAGGTTCAATCCCAGAATTGCACTAAGTAAGTGAACTGATGTCAATGATAGTGTAGCATCGACCTGAGATCATTAATGCACAATAAATCTCATTAAATATTCATTCGTCTACATTAGCAATATTAAGATAGATTAATGCATACTAATTGATTGTATACTTATTATTGCGAAAGTCACGCATTATATCACATAATAAGTCTCAATAAACAGACACAAAATTAAACTTTATAATATTTGTGTATATTGAAACATGTAATTTTGATCGTTACTAAAAATGCTAAGCCGCTTAGAGATATGATTGATGATCACTAAAAGGCCTTCATTAATGAGAGCACATAATTAATTAGGCTGTTTAAGGTCATAGGTTACTCACAGGCCGAATTATAGACAGTTCAGTTAGTGGAAGCATTACACGCTTGAAGTTACTTACATTAGTAATATGATTTAAGCTGTTGCTATACTAATTGCGTTGTCTTAGTATTATGTAGACCTTAACTATATAAGAGAAGTATAGAATAAACTTTTTTAAGAAGTAAGAGTACGAAACTTATGAATAGATGTAGCGGTAATTTCAGATGTTCTTGTATAAATGTAAGAAAAATATTTTTTTTTAAATCTTATTTATATAAGAGTCTGAGTAATTTCTAACAGCCGTTGTCAATAAGTGATCTCAATCTCGAATCCGATTCCAAGAATAAATCAATCAAAATGGCTTATATGTAGTAAGGTAAAAAACTTTTGTTCTGTTTGGTCCATTTTTTAGATAGATAAAAACGATTGGGGTCGTTTATTGGACATGGCAGTATGTCAGTCTCACAGTCGATATGAATTATATTTATTACCTAATATAGCTTTAGAGAAGTCTTTGTGTATATACATAAATCAATTAAGATGTTTAAGATATTGGTAAAAATAAAATGGTTTGAAAAACACACACACACACACTTCGAAAGATTGTATGTCCTTTTGTCTCAGGACCTATGCGTCATGTGTGCACTCCGTACACACTGTCAAAAAATGTTGAACTTCCTCTGTAATTCACAGTGCATAATTTGGACTTTCTGTTTGCTTTAAATACAATTTATAACCCAAAAGATCATAACGATTCTAATGCTATATCGTGGTCAGTTGTAACCTATGTTGCGTAGAAA
Organism: Manduca sexta; assembly: GCF_014839805.1. Taxonomy (NCBI): domain Eukaryota; kingdom Metazoa; phylum Arthropoda; class Insecta; order Lepidoptera; family Sphingidae; genus Manduca; species Manduca sexta. The sequence continues at coordinate 5,416,256 of NC_051122.1, read as the reverse complement.
CGAACACATAAATTAATATAATGTGTGCTTTGTATTGCACCGCCTACGTGCCCCACCCTTCCACCCAAGCCCGTTTTATTGACCGTTTCCTCTTGAGTTATTGGTATAAGAGTCTGATGAACCCGTAAAACTTTTACGAGGAATGATGTAGTTTAGCGACTGGGGATTATAAATTGGCGATGGACATAAAATAAACCATTAAATTGAAAATTTCTTTAGAAATTATATCCGACGTAAGGGTTTTAAGACACTTTAAGTTATTTAAATATAATAAATTTCAAAGAGCAAGTTAAGAATATCGAAGAAAACTGTAATAGTAAAGTTTGGAATATTTAAAGAAGTTCTGTATTAAAAATAGAATGTGTGGACCACGATGGCAAAGTAATGTTTGTTTTTATGAACAAATTATTGGTAGAGTCTATACTTATTGTTTTAATTTTATAATTAAATCATAAATTAATATCGCTCATAAATAATTTCTAAAATAAAGCAGTTATATTCCGCTAGGGGCATCTAACAGTTAACAACTATTCTTTCAAGCACGCTATTAAAACATCACTTCATATTTTAAATGTATGTTTCCGTCATCATTATTATCATCTCGCTGAATTATTTCATTGTAAGTATTCGGCACATCTTTGTACATAATAACTTCAGACTTCTGTTTTACCTTTTTCCTTCATTTTATTTTAAGCCAGTAATGTATTTTAATTTCAAACGAGACGTTCATCGATCCAATATCTTGTTTGAAATCGATTTTCCTCATCAAACGTTTGTACGAATTTCAAAAGTCATTGGCAGAGCACAGTATGTCTGACGTGTTATCGATGCGATTCCATTGTACCCCTTACGTTTGACACTAATGAGCGTGCGTTCATAATGAATCACCCGCGACAAAGCGCTCTGAACAAACGATATCAGAAAATAAAGACATCTGTGACCTATGCTTTGTCAAAGCTGCAATCATTTTGATAAGTCAATAACATGGTTTAATATGAATGCTAGAAATTTTAATGCTGATTATAATTATAATTTTCAGATTTTGGTAGCATGTTTCATCACATTTTTATCGACAAAATCATATTTAATAATTGATTCCTCTTTTACTCCCTTAATGTCCGATAAACAATTTGACGTCTAAATAAATTAGAGGCGAGTTTTTGGCTCCTCCATTTTTCCATGTTTATTTTTAACATCGAGTTCTGTCCCACTCTATGTTAAGTGGGACGTCCAACAACGGGGACAAGTGCTTTCCACGATCTTGACAACGTAACTTCTTTTTGTGGTACGTGAAGAAATATACCATTTGCATGACATTCAAAATTATTTATAGTTTATTCGAAGAACTAATCAGTCGTAAATTACAGTTGCATTTTGTGCAACATTGTGGGTGCAACAATCAACATTAACCGTCGGATTCTTATCCACAAGTACCCCAACTAAGAGCGACTCTTGATTAGTGATGATTATATATAGTTAGATGATCTAATATCTCATCCATATAACTTTTGTTTAATAACAAAAATAAAGATTTATAATCAAAATTTCAACAGAATTTGTGCACAAACGACTGGATGTAAACAATGGTTATTAAAACAGTGGGAACTCAACCGTTTCGTTGTCGAACAAAAACAACATGAGTTAACAAAGCTTTCGAAAGTATTTTGTTGACACACCCACGAACTGATAATATCGATTGTTGTTTTATCAGACTTGTTTGGCATATATATTTTATTAAAACTGATGCATTAATAATTGAGTAAAGTCTTAGTAACCACTTCTGTTATCTTTCAGTTTTTTTTATTCTTATTCAATTAATGGGAGGGTACTACGATGTGATAGTTTTACATATTACGTCCTCCCATCGCATCTGAACGAGATGAAAAAAAAAACGCTTTTCAATAGTGAACGCAGTGATCCAATCTACAATTTAATACTTAACACTATCGTTAGCAAAATCTGATAAGAACTTAATTGAATTTATATGCAAATACGTTCGAAATGAACTAGCGCATACAGATCTACTTCCAGAATGTAGCCAGCAAAGACAATCGATTTTATTAATTATAGCTGAGAGTAGACGGTGAACGGCCGACGGACGCCGGTGACTGGATATTATATATGCTTTTTAACTGCTATTTATAGCTGAATGATTTATTCTTTAAACGTGTCATTGAAAAAAAAAAATCACCATGACGAATGTCAATGCCATTATTTCATTATGAGATTGGATTAACTTGATTCAGATTAGATTAAGAATAGAAGAAGAAGGGTGAAAACCATAAAATAAAAGAAAAATACAATAGCAACTAGTTGTAAATGCTTCGGCGACATCGTGGAATTGCGTGCGCGGTGCGACCACTACTCCGAAGTCCCGAGTTCGAATTACGGGTCGAGCAAAATGATATTTTGGGTTTTTCCAGTCACTGTCACCTTGGAGTCTGGAATTTGTGCTTAGAAAGTAATACATACGGCGGGATGTGGATGCACGAGTTGCGCCTCTGCCTACCACTTTGGGGATATAAGGCGTGAGCGTGTGTGTATACTCACATTTTGATAGATCCGCCTCATGACGTCAATGACGTCTATAAACCTATAACCAACTTTCGTATCATAATACAACTATGCCACCGAGTGTATAATATTTGTTATCATATTATATTTCAACAATTAACGTGGGCGCAAAATAATAAGTAATTTGTACTATAAAAATCTAACAACATAAAATTTATTAAACCGCAGATTTTCTCATTTTACCAACTATGTATTTTAATCACAACATCAACCACAGGTCGCGTTTATTAAAATTTAACGAAATAATTTAACTTTGTCATTCTACACCACGGCCTATTATAAACAGCAAAAGGTGGTTTTTGCGTTGTGGTAATTAATATTTGGCATATTATTAATGAAATATTACCGTTATAAGTGATGTTCTTTTTAGTTTTCGATGTTCATTAAAATTTTATCGAGTGCTTTGGGTAATCAATATTCGAATTCATTTGTTTGATACGGGCTCCAGCGAGAAATCATAAAAGCTTTTAACAAGTTATTGGGGTTTATTCGTTCGAAATATAATGAACCAAATAAATTCTATTTTTATTTTTGAATGAGTACTGGCCGTTAACAATAGCGTGTAGGTGAAACGATTTTATGTAATCTATATTACATTAAAACGTTTCGTATCGTAAAATTGTATACGCATGTATGTAATTCTATACTGTACAATAATAATAAATACTGTATAATGATAAATATGCTACGATTCACCAATTCTAAGCAAATGAAAAAATAGCTTTAACTTTATGTTTTATTTAATTTATTTTAAACTAGCATTTGCTCGTAGCAAAAGAAATCCGGGATAACAGACCCGCTATTTATTTTCTCGAGATAAAAGTATCTTCTTCCCAGAGTCTCAAACTTTATCCATAGCCAATTTCATCGAAAACCGTTCGATAGTTATGAGATTATTGCGTTCAGACATACGTGACAAGAGACTTTTATAATATGTACAGATAGTGTCTTATTGAAAATCAAAATCATAATAATTATCTACACCCGTCTAAATATAAAAATAAAATATCACTTGATAGTTTTACATGATAAATAAAAGCGTTATTTTTTGTTTTTAGACAGAGAGAAGTATTTTACACAAATGCAACATTCTTCATTCAGAAAATAACTATGTTACACATCAAAAATAATCTAGTCCATAGTATTATTGATTAAGGATATGATAAATTCGAATTTAATCAAAACAACGCAGGTTATGAACGTCCTTATGACCACCAACTTATCTAATCTATACTTGTAGCTTGTATGACGTTATTGTTGGTGCAATGACATGGAACTAAGTAATTCAATAAAAATTTAACCTTCAAGTGTTCAGAATGGGTTTATTAAACCCTCGTCGTGATGTTAGGCGTATACATTTAACAATTTTCTGCATTTTTTACCATGGAGGATTTGCATAAATGTACAAAAATATAAATGGTGTGTTTCCATCAAAATTATGCGGGGTAGTCAAGTTGTGCAAAGATTCGTAGCGAGGCAAACGAACTGTGTGATATTTTATTGTTAAAAGTACTTTTTTTTATTTATACAATTTAATAAAGTAACAAGTAAGCAGTTTTAATGACGGTAGGCGACGCGACTATCCACTAATAGTACGAATACCACTCGACCTTCAATTTCAAAGCATCAAGCAATGCAACTAACTAAGCGACGTTTACCATAATCATTTTTGCCTCGTAATTTTTTCTAGCAACAATAACCTAATGTAATATTCCAGACATGCAACGCATAAATGAAAGCACTTTACATGCAGTGTTGTCGGGAAGCGAAATTTCCCGCTGGCGGCAATTCCTAATTCCTCTAACAAACAGTATCCTATTACTCGATTCCGCACAACGCCCGCCGCAAAATCCGCCGAGCGGCCCGTAATTCCAGAAACGTGTAATATGTCGGTATAGCCTAATAGATCAGGAGCTAGCTAATTTTATACTCTAAATTTAGAATAAGGAAGGTATTTTATTGCTAATTTAAACTTATGCTTATGTTTGAATATTCAATGTCAAACTGATTTATACCAAGCGACTACGTAATTTAACTGATGGGGGAAAAATTACCGGAGTTTGAATTCTAAATGTACTAGAATTGTTACTAGATTCCAACTGCGCTGTGGAGATTTATTCGGCAATAATGAAATTCTCACCCAAGATTGCAATTATGCAAGTATAAAACTGTAACTCGGAATGTATTGAATTTCTGTACCGAATGAAGGGCGGTTTGATACACTTTGTTTGTAGTAGTAAATAGATTAAAATATTTTAAGCTCAATTATCAAAATAGCAACGTATATCGCACCCTTAGAACTAATGCGACCTGATTCAAAATGTATATATTGTCTGATTTTGTTTAAAAACAACCCTTCAAAGCATGCGCTATAACCAAATGACGAGAAAAAGAAAAAATTATAGAATAAAAACAAAGATACTCACTTTTGACGACCGCTCAATTCACTGCGTTCTACATTGTTTTCAAATCTTTTTCATTCGCTGCCCACAAACCGCCTTTTTTGAGTTAGGTCATCTTAGTTCTAAGGGTGCGATATATATAAAACAATATGTTATTATTTACTATACTAACACCCTTGGAGTAGTCGCAGTTGCAGTTAGTAGTTTATTACGTTTTAGGTTGTCTTGAAACTTTTCAAATGAGAGCAAGGATATAGAATATGCTCAGTTATATTTATTAGGTGATTTTTTATTGTCATTCATCCTATGTCATTAAAAAATCCTTTAAAAATTCTCTAGAATTCAATCGACAAACTATTTTTTACTAGATGTGACTGGTTTTCGACATTTGTAGCTCTCAATCCATTATAAATCACTCCAAATTCGACACAATGCCGGCCGAGTCGATAAATGACGCCGCCGCATGAATTATTTATTATACAAGACTCACATAAGCATTAAAAAGGTCGCAGGTAAAACAAGAAAGTTATGTGTGGGGAGATGTAGTGTTTATCCTTTCGGAACAAAAGGTTGAAATTTGTTTGAATGTTTGCAAAATTGATGGTAATTTAAATGTAGTAACAATTTGGCAAATGTTTAGACTTATTATTTGTATACTAAATAAGTACATGGTTTTAAACTGACGTTCATAAAATTGATGATAATTTTCATATATAACGATTTCTTATATCTACGCGAATCTTAGACATTGGAAAAACCTAGTTTTCGGATTTTATGACTGTTTTTATATTGTAATTTTCTCTCGACGTATTGAGGGCTTTGCAGCCTTCATGGTCACGGAGAGGCCTTTTAAAAAACACTATTTTATGACAGTATTAGAATTACTTACATTATTTTTTTGTATATAAAATACTATAATAATGTACGGCAGTCCAAAACTCCAATTAACGTTCATCAAAATTCACAGCTTTTTGCGAAAACTTGTTCAATCAGTACGTATTCATCCAAATTATATGTGTATGTATAAATGTGTAAATAGAATCTTCTATTTACACATATGACGATGCAATAATCGGTGAACATACGACAAAATACATACACTCAAACAAGTCTGCCAAAAAAGAAAAGTTTATAGAGCCTCCTTATTTGAGACGGTTTAAAACCGAACAAGTATTTTTACACGTAAGTGGTTTACGACATATTTATGCCCGCTGTCTGGATCAAGGTATTAGCAGAAATTCTCTAGCAAAATTGAAAGTAAAGTTTGCGAGAAACTTTTAAACTTACTTTCTCACTGCTATAAGTTGGAGTTTATTTTCAAATGCAAAAGGTTGCTTTGAAATATTTCTCATAATGTACGTATGAAGGTTTTGCATATTCTTGAATAAAAGGGGTCACTTGAGGACATAAAGAGAAATTTGTTAGTCCCTTTGGGTTAGCTATTCAGGAATATTTTGTTGTAGCAGATAATAATTTTATATATACTTACAAATTGAATACACTAAAATATATATTTATATTCATACTTTCTTTCACACACTAATACAACTGTAGCATAACCGTTGCCTATACTATTAATGTATTTAAAGTTTATAAGGTTATATGTTATGGATAAGTAAGGGCCATAGAAATGTGAGAATACTAATTTGAAGGTGCTGTTAGCATAGACATTAGACGAGAAATGTTCAATTTATAAAAGTCTGTATTATTTCAGGAAGATTAAATTTGATATCAGCTACGATGACAATAAATGTCTTTAGGAGGAACGTTATGTGTCTTCGTACGGCATGAAAAGGAAAAAAATGTAGCACAGGCAGCAAGTCCTACATCTAGTACCTAATGTCGTTCTTAGTTTATATAGTTGTGTATATCATACATGACTGAATATTAATGTGAATTTGTGGGTATGGAAGTACAAGGTCTAATAAAAACATATTATTAGTCCCGTGTGTTCGTTCAGTAAAGACAAGGCGTGGGCACATGACGTTAAATCGAGGTATAAACAAGTTAATGGTAATGGGTTTTGTTTTGTCAATACTACCTACGGAAAGATGAACGCATTAACGCTAAAAGTATAAAGTGTTAATTTGAATATTATATATGTGGAAACACATTATAGTGTACTAGTTGTCGTCCAGTGGTCGAAATTCGACCATCGAAGTAATTATGTTTGTAATAAATATAATTTATAGAGTTTATTATACTGCACTCCTCTATATGAACTTTAAGTTTGTCTCACACTTCTTTGTGCGTACAATATACTTAAAAAGGTCTACAAAGTTTTTTACGTATTAAAATATAGATTAGAGGCTACAACTACTGATTCGATTGTGAGTAATATGTTTATAGATTTCTTATGTTTACGCGAATGTTAGACATTAAAATTAAACTACTTTTCAGATTCTATCGCGGTTTTTTATATTTTAGTTTTCTCCCGACGTTTCGAAGACTTTGCAGCCAGAAACGTCGGGAGAAAACCAAAAATATAAAAAACCGCAATAGAATCCGAAACGTAATTTAATTTTAATGAATAATATTTTATTATTTTTCTTTAACGTTCCGCTCAGATGCTTTTATCTTACCAGCCATTTACAAAGTGGTTACTATAAACATTGCCAGCCTAATCTACTAAGTTAAAGAAAATGTCAACTAATCCACACGTGGTTAATTTAACAATATAAGTGGATCAACCCCTTTTATATGTCCCAAAATACGCGACTCGTAAGCCGTTGTCCTTGTCTTTTGATATGGTTACTATGGACATTGCTAGCCTAATCAACTAAAAGCAAATGTCAATTAATTCATATTTATTTAATTTAAGGCGATACCTCAAGGTCCATTTTCATACATTTTGTTTCGGCTTTAATCTGGGTAACTAAACAAGTATTGGCAAGTAAAGAATTTAAATTCACGTCTAGTTAGTGATTAGTTCTCGCAGTTGAAAGAAAAATGTAAAAATAATTAATAATCATGGATATTTCGGCCTTTAAAATTTAATATGACGAAATTTTAAAGGCAGAAATATCCATGATTATTAATTATTTTTACATTTTTCTTCAACTGCGAGAACTAATCACTAACTAGACGTGAATTTAAATTCTTTACTTGCCAATACTTGTTTAGTTACCCAGATTAAAGCCGAAACAAAATGTATGAAAATGGACCTTGAGGTATCGCCTTAACAATACAATTTAATCAGCCCTCTTAAGTCTTTGTCATTTAATTTTGATGTTTGTGATTGATCGAGAGCCAATGATTTCAATGACGTGTTAGTCTCTCAACCAATTGCAATAAAATGACACGGAGACGTGTCGAGTTTTTTTTGACATATTCTAAGCAAACTTGTGAGTTTTATAGTAATCATATGAAAATTAAATGTTGATTGTCTCGCTGGCGTAGTTATAATTGTACATGGTACGAGTACGACTACCGCGCTAAGGTCCTGGGTTCGAATCCCGGGTCGGTCGAAAATGCTCATGACTGGGTTATTCCATGTTAAAAATTCCTCAGTCGCAGCTCGGCTCAGGAAGTTGGCGGTGATACCTCCGGACCTCGGAAAACACGTAAAGATGTTGCGCCTGCGCCTGTACTTTCTCTGGTCATGTGGGATTTACCGTCTCACCGAACTATGAGAGTGAAGGAACAGAGAGTGCACCTGTGTATTGCGCACACTCTTGTGCACTATAATATCTCCTGCGTACTTGGCTCATCTCCGTTGAGATTGACCGCCGTGACCAAAATTCAGCTAGGAAGAACTAAATCATTAATTCAAATATTAACAATTAGTCATTGTCACCATTTTTGTCACGTGACTAATTTAGGAGTAGATAGCGTATGCGCGGTGCTTTAGTCATATCCGACTTGTTCAACTAAAATTCTACTTATTCCGGTGCCCATCTGGTAAATGCATTACGTTATGAATATTCCTGTTGGTCAGGAAAACTAATTTACATATAAGTTGCACCGAGCGGACGTTTAAGCCACCATATGAATACCATTTGTGATAATGCTGCGTCAAAATTAAGTTTTATTGTAATGCATATAAGTGCCGTTTTCGTTTTAACTATATGCTTATTTTTATTCTATATAGACTATATAATGAAAATTAATCTAATAATATTTGAAAATGCTTAAAAAATCAAATCACTAACGGTTATTGATTCAATTATTTTATAACCCAAACGTGGCTCAATATATGTGTACAATATGTCAATGCAATATTCCATTACACGATATGGATAGCCAGACCCTTACTGAACCTAATACATAACATGCTATAGGCAAATACTAGACAGACGTCAGTGGAATCTGCATAGGACATCTGAATAGAAGCCTAATGCACTAAGACCGATAAGCAATACCGAAAACCACACAAAATAAGATACAGATCTTTGTAAGGATATTTAATACATTCAATTAATTGTAATAAGTATTTTTACATTGTTACGGAGAGTGTTGAGTGGGAAGCGTTTATATAATCTGATTCCTGCCGGCTTCCTTTTATGTAGAAACTAATAATTATCATTAGAACGATTTGCAGTCCATATTTATGTCTATTAGTCCCTATATGTTGTGTCGGATTCCCTTTCCGTAAAATTCGCCTTTCGCCCCTATTAGGGGCGAAACGACTGTTATTTAAGACTACGCTTTATTAGTGTGTATCCATTATATTTATAGATGGCACATTTTTTGTATATGAGATATATCTGTATGTTTGTTATATACACTCTTTAGTAGTGTTTTTTTTTATATTTTTATAGTATATTATAGATTCAAACACTCATTTAAGAAATAAAATGACATATTTTCTTTCTTTCTTACAATAAGAGAGGTTATACAATTCTATATAATGTTCTTAGTAAAACATACATTGCTAAGATTAATTGTACGGTTCTCCATTATTAATTATATTTCCTCACGCCCAAACCTAGCAGGAAAAGTATACGTGATATAGCATATTTTGTTACCTTTTATTTAACATTAAACGAATATTGATATGATATAAGTTATTATTGCCTGTATTCGAATGTGTATAATATAATAATATCAGCCCTGTATACTGTCCCACTGTTGGGCACGGGCTTCCTCTACTACTGAAAGGGATTAGGTCTTAATCCACCACGCTGGCCTAGTGCGGATTGGTAAACTTCACACATCCTCGAAAATTCCTATAGATAATTTCTCAGGTATGCAGGTTTCACGATGTTTTCCTTCACCGTTGTGTGCCCTTGGGATTTGAACCTGTGGACATTCGTCTCGGCAGTCCATTCCACAACCAACTAGGCTATCGCCGCTTTGAATGTGTGACTACGACAAAGTTTAATAACCGTTTATACCACATTCCTATTAGCTTTGCTGCGACATACATACTAACAATGCTAATTGAGTACAGCTTATTGCTTTGTGGTTGCCAGATTCCATAATCTACTTGTTATAACGTCATATCATTAGTAAATTTATTCGAAATGATGTTGGAATGTTTCTCCCATAATATAATTAGAATTAATGTTCAAAAATACAGCAATTATTGTATGTATTTATTCTAAAGAAATAAATAGTAGTAAATATGAATAATATAATCCGATAAAATACAATTTAGAGGAAATTTATGATTTTAAGACATGAAGCACTATTACTAGTGGTTTTAATTAATATTCAGTCCTTTTCTATTCAAGAAACGATCGTTCAAGTTAAACATTGTATTTCTTTTTATTATATAACTATATTTTATGGTAAAAGAGTATGAATTTTAGACAATAACTATTATTACCAGCGGCTTTAATTGATATTCAGTCGTATTATATAACAAGAATCGATTGTTCAAGTTGAACATTGCAATTTTTTATTTAATTACAATGTAAAAATAAATGCATAGTAGTATGACTTTATAGAAGCATATATAATGTGCAATTTAGAGCGTAAAAGCTATACTTTATCAATACCAGGTACATTGATTAGATTAACACATGTTTACAAAGTGCTTACTGTGCTTTATCTACAGTGTTTTATGAAATTTATTGTGCATTTAATACCTAACGGGTTATCTGGAATTATAAGTATAACAAATATATTTTCTATTTTATTACTGTACTAGGTTTTGCTAGCGGATTCACCCACTTTTGAAACCTTTTCCACTACTAAAATCCCTTAGTTACTATAAAAAACTGTGGCAGCAATTTACCGGAATAAAAAGTAGTAGTATCCATGCTCAAAATTCCACCCAAATATGTTTGCATTTTGCTAACTGATCGCTACAGCGATGTAGGGACTTTTGTAGCGGAAAAGATTTACAAGAGTGTGAAGCCGCTAGTGACATTTAGTTTCTAATAAATATTTTATCGATTAAGCGCGTCTTACAATTAAGTATATAATTTTTTTATTCCTAACTGGTCAAGTTGATCTCTATATTGTCAACTTACACAAGCCCTGCGGCTTCACGCAATCGATACCGTCATAGGTACAGCCCGCCCTTGACAAACTCAACACTGTTTATCTACGATAAAGGGAGCAATTTAGCTGCAGATTAAATATCACGCCATTACGATTAATTAACGTTCGCTGAACCGTGGCTAATTGACTATATCTCTCTAGAAATAGCTGGAATAGGATTTGTGTTGTTTTTTTCTGTACTGGCATTCGCAATACGTATTGAATTATTGTTTGTATTTTTTCGGTTTTAAAGCCTATTTCACATTGTTCAATGTTTTTGCTAAATAAGTGGTTCATAAAGAACATACTCATATAATTACTAATTTAAAGAATATATGACAACGATGATTTATTTAATTCGTCAATACCTACTTGAAGTGGCGCTTTACTCAGGAGGCGTGAAACACGTTTAGTGTTATAAATATAGGGCTTAATAGTGTTACTTATAGGTTGTTTGGAACAATGAAGTTTAATTTGTGGTTTTGGCAAACGTTGCGAACCTCGGTACGGACCGATCTTGTTTATTGGCCAGACTATTGAGTCGGTACGTGCTTCGGAGTTCTGTGCAAGCGTATGCACTGATGTAACTTAGTAAAGCCAGTAATTATTCCACGTTAAAAAATATAGAATTTTGTTTAAGATAATTATATCTTATTATTAGAATTCAAGCATATTAATGCATTAATGCTAGTTACACAAGGTTAATGATTCAATAATTTTCTTTAAAGTCATCGGTCTAGGCTTTCGTAATTATATGCTTATTTATTTGTTTATTTAAGTATTTATTTAAGGACCTCCATCGAAGGATACACGGCATGTAATAAATACAATGTCGTAGCATTTTTACAATTAGCAATGTGACGTGCCTCTTTAATTATAGGAGACCGCAGCATATGCTACTCGACTAAATAAAATAAATGGACCAATTATAAAATTAATAATAAATAGATACATCATTTATTTTGCATGGTATATTATAGATACTTTTTTTTTATAAAAATCACGTCTTAGAATTGTACTACAGTATTGTTTAAACCTTGACTTTCTTTAACATTCATAGACGAATTCTGTCAGTGTAACTACCAAAATGGTATAGAATACCGGGCGGTATAGGTACTGTTATAAAAATCGGATGTTAAAAATAATTTTCATAAGGCAAAATAATATACTTGAAAAAAAAAGTCAAATACTGAAATATTAAAATTAACTTTAAGAAATATTACTCAATTAGATAAAGTAAAGATACATAACAAATAGAATAACACTTCTGAATTTACAAATGCTATCCCTGCTGCACTTTACAAAATGTAAAAAGTATAAGTAATGTTAAGACAAAAACAAATACCTTCATAAAACTTATAATAAATTATCTCCCAACACTAAGATACTAAAACTACTTTGCCGACAACACACTTAGTATAATAATAAAGGAGACGTACTTTCATACCATCTCGTAAAGAGATAGTTAAGCGCAAAGAATTTGGATAAATTGCTCTGCTTAACAAGCTGTAAATACCAAGCGAGGTACTACTGGCACAATAAATTTGCTGTCAAGGCCCGAGAGACCGCCGAGTTGTTTAAATGTTACTTATATTTCGTATACATGAGCTTTTTGGGGATGGATTCAATTGTAATTTATTTTGTCCATGTTAATCGGGCTTTGGCTTTTAGCCTAGTTTAGGGAAAGAGGCTTGTTTTTGTTCGATGTTTAAAATTAAATATGCTATCTCTAAGCCGTTAATATTATCAACACTTAAGGGTCATCAGTAGATACTTTTGCAAAGATCCTAACACATTGTGAATATAAAAAAGTTACATAGATAATTACTAATTATAATCTATGGCTATCATTATTAATATTAAAAAATAAATTTGCCGCCATTTTCAAAACGTAACAAAATTCAACAGTTCGTGTATAATCTCTAAACAAAACTCATTTTCAGAATAAAAAGTTTTAAGCCCCACTGTACAATACAACGCAAAAAGTTAACAATGTATGTACACAGGATCAAAGTGCACAAATTCCGTATACAACTTGCAGTTAGAGTATGGTAACGATTTATTTGCTTCGGGTGTACGAAGTTTTAATTTGATTTGGCGTGTCAACGAAGGTGCACTATCAGGGCAAAGGCTTGTGAACAAAGCATCTCGTTTGAACAAAAGTGAAGTGTTGTGAGCCAGTTCCTAATGTGTTCTCTGCGCAGTTTGAACTTTAATGATCGCGTGGGAGGAAAATACGTGTAAATTGTTTGGCTTTTGTCCAGTATTTTGTTTTTTAATTTTGTTATATTCTTGGGGTCATTGTAGATTGTATTTAGTAGCTTGGAATATAGTTAACTATAATTCATATTTTTTATTTAATTTTTTACTTTCATTACTACCTAGGAGAAATTAAGGGCTTCTTTTACAAGTTTTAAATAAAATTTATTTTAGTTATCGTATTAATCAACGTATGTTAATAGTACTCATTTTATTATCATTTATTTGGGAGCATAGATTAGAGTGCGACTTCTGTATTTGGTTAGCTTATACATATATGTGATGAGTAGCATTTAATTTAAAGTAATGAATCCCTTAAAAATTAAAAGAAATATTTATTTAATGTATTCGTACTATTTATAAATGTTTTAACTTTGTAAACTACTTCACATACTGGAATGAGGTCAGAAGGATCACAAGTTAAATATTTTAGAACTCCAAAGAAAATCAACTCATAAAAATGGATGCTCTGTAAACACAAAACCTTGCTCAAGCACATAAAGATGCAGATGTATAGTTTATAAAACGGTCAACTTCCATTTCTGAATGTAGTTGTTTGACAGCGGGAAAATTCGTTCCTCAAACCGGGTCAAGTTCTTGAAAAATGTATAAAGTTGCGGTGTGAAAAGAGAGCCACCGGTGAGCTTAAATAGATATTCTGGTATTTGCATAATTTGAGCAGTGAACTATTTTATGCGAACTTTTTTAGCACTTTGAATAAAATTAAAAAAGGAACATTAATTGTCATTTATTAACGTAATTGTAACATCGCGTTTAAGGCACTCTTTAGTTTCCAATTTGGGTAATATAAGTAAAGTTAAAGGCAGCTGTAACCGCATTTAAATTTATATTTTTTGTAAGATTAACCGATCTATGTTTGCGTACTTTTACACACACGTGTAAAAAACTGTTTATTTATTTATTGATTTGGGCAAAAAAAGATTAGTATCAGTATATTCTAAGATACATTTATATTGGGTTTTATTCTAAATTGTAGTGCGAACTATGTTGACACATCATTGTTTCTTAGTTACCTCATAATAATAATAAATATATTGACTAAGGTAAGGTAATTTATAATCAAACATCACAAGAGTTGCAAATTTGAATTGCCACAATAGAAAAAACAAATCTAAATAGCGCTTTAATAAGAGAACCTTCTTAGTGCCTAAATTATTCGGAGTAGCTGGAAAAATAATCTACAATAACATTCAAGAAGGTCACAGATTTACAGCCTCGAGTATAATTAATCCACTCAGAAGTGTCGTTTATAAAACGAAAATGCAATAAGGATTTACATTCCAAGATATTTCAGTTCACATTACTTTAAGGCCGAAATCAAATTTCCGAATTCCGTGTCATGTAGATATCATACCCAATGGCAAGATAAATGACACGTATCGATTCTATTGTTATTACTTTTATCTGAACTATTCATAGTCAACGTAATCCTACATATTGTAAAACAGCCCCCTACCGCCTGTGTTTTTCTGTCTGAGCATATTAACTCAAAAACTACCCAATGGACTTCGGTGAAATTTAGAACAGAGATAGTTTGAGACCTTGGGAAGCATGTGGGCTACTTTTGAATCCTAAGAAAAACTTTTTCACGCGGTCCAAGCTGCGAGCAAAATATTGTTATGAATATAAAAATACTTATCAATGTGAGTGATAATTATTTTTGTTTTCATACTTCGCACTTAATCGCTTATTTATTTATTCATAAAATCCAATAGACACTTTCATTGAAAAAAATAATAAAACGCTTATATGATTTTATTTATTTAACATTTTCTCATAAAAATGACAACTTATTGCAACAAATTGTTATTATTAATTGTGTTGAAGTAAATTATTGAGAATTAAAATAATGGTCCATAAAATATTATATTGAAAAGATAATTTAGCAATTTATTTTGTTTAAAGATGTAATATTTTGAAGGTTTATGCACAAAGTGAGTGATGTATGATGGCTGTAACATGCTTCATTCATCCGGCTCGAAGGACCACAAATGTAGCATCTATTACTTAATGTTCCAAATCGTAATAATGTTACAAAAGGTACAACTGCTGTGTACTCCATAAATATAAATGTGAATTATCAAATGTATCGGGCTTTATTTCAGGGGATTATGGTCGGGCATTCCTACCACTATCGGATTAGACAGCCCACTGAAAACGATCGCTTGATAATTCCAACTAAACAATACAAACCGTGATCAAATATTTATATAAACCTCCGTGGTCAATCCACTCACCGCAACAAATTTTTGTGTGTACCTTGAAATTATTTATCAGATATTGTAAGAAAGTTCTTCATATGATTACAATTTAAGACTCCTACTATAATTAAGGGTCAAGGGTACTCTGTAATTATTGATCGTATTTTTTCATAGATGTATGACGAGATGAGCTATATACTTAATGTTAGACAATACCGCTGTTATATAAACATACCATACGGAACTGATTTACAAAACCTTGTGGTATTGTAGTGTTTGTCCCCCTGAGAAATGAGACGGGTTGCAATATCCTTTAAACGGTACTACAACCGTAAACAGTAGATATTCAGAAAGAAATAAAGATTTATTACTGGGACAATCAATCACGTAATCAATTGATGAAAAAAACAAAATAAGGACCAGCAAAGGTACCTTTCATTCAGCTGGATGCTACAGTACAACGTAAATAGTACTATAACGTTGATCATTGATGAGAGCTTCAGGTGACGTACAGACGCAGAGACGGTTCATAATATGATTAATTCAGGCAGACTTCATACGAAACTACGTAGAAATTAATTATCAAACCCCGCAGGAATTATAAGACTATAACATGAAAAATGCAAAGTAACCGTTATCTAAAGTAGATTTCACTAATTCTAGAATCAATTGACTCAGCAAAGGACGGTAGTCCGAGCTGAGCGAATGCTTGTAATTTCCCACAGGACCGCGCTCGTTGGCAGCTAACGCAATTATTTAGGATAATGGTTCACGCTGTATCGCCACAGTTTTCGTATAATTGCATGCTGTGTTTTGAAATGTATAACTTGTGTGTTTGGAGACGAAGTTTTGTGAGTAGATTGTGACTATTTGTCATTTTGTTTAATAATAGGTAATGAAAAAGCAAATAGTAAATATTTGATACCAGTAGCTTAAGTATAATTTAGAGAAATAAATTGATTGATTAAATGATTGTATATGAAAAGTAATACATGTTATTTTTGAGGAAAATGGGTTTTCAAATATATCAAGTTTTACAACGCAAGTTATACAACATTAAATGCTCTGAAATATACACAAATTATTCTTATATTTAGAATGGATTCGTGTTATTGGATCGCTATTATTTATTTTAATTAGTATTTAAAAGTACTCCTGTTCATAAAGTAAAATTTACTAATATTGCGAGAAAGTTGTGAAACGATTGCGAATAAAATGAATTTGAATTTCATAATAATAACAACAATAATTTACCTCAGTATTCTTTACATAAAAAATCAAATCCTCTAACTAACTTCTTTTCTATTTATCCCTAAGGGGTTAAACAGGCAGCCGAAGGGTCTCTAGAAATGCCCTATCAGAATGTAGAAACACAATCCCTCGGGCCACGGTACGGAATCAGATAAACTGTATCCAGTTACTTCGTTGATTGAAAAGGTGATTTAGATAGTTTAGGTTGTTTTTATAAATTTTTGACTTTTCTGTACTTAAACTTAAGATCGGTTTTTGCTAATATTCCATGATATTTGTGGCTTTACTCGCGGAAAATCTTTCTTGGAATAAATATCCCATTGTACATTTTTTTAAGGTTAAAAGTAGTAATGAATCTAAATTATGATTTATTATTTGCGTACTTCATCCAAATTTGTTCAGCCATACCTGTGTTTATATACTTCTAAAAAGAATATATTATGCTTATGATTTTATAATTTTAACAACTGTTATTGTTATATATGGTATAATATACTAGGTAAATGAAGTTGTGTGAGACAATGACAGTAACCTATTCGTTTCACCCCATTCATGCTGAGGCAATTATTGTGTACAGTATGACTCTCACTTAGACTGTGATTATACCAACGAGACCTTCTCATTGAACTAATTGTATTAACTGAACTGTGATATACAGTATACTGGATTCAATTCCTCGCCTATTCCAAATTTGGTTTTGTTTTTTTGGTTGGAGAACAGTCAGTTGCCGATATTTAAAATTTGGGTCTAAATGACCATAGATTGAAAATCCCTTCGTAGATAAAATTAAAAAACACAGTCGCTGGAAGTAAAGATTTCACAATTGCCATTTAAAACTTTATTACGTACTACTATTATGATCATTGGTAACTAAATGTTAATTTTTAAATTTCAAATCCAAGTTATTTGTGGACACTGAAAAGCTAAAGCAAACAATAGAAAAAGGTTATATTCTGACTTGCACGGTAATTCTGTCAAACAATGAAATATATATTGACTACCTCCTCAGAGCCAGTTCTATGAAATATCCCTAGGGCTGTGCCTAATTTATTTGATTTTCTGCCTGGGTCTGTTGCGGCCAATCATTGCAATTTGTAAGCGGATAAAAATATCGTATATGTGGGAAAAATGTCGAAAAACAACGAGAAATACGAGCTACGAAATAAATGCACCTTTTTATTAATTGGGTGGAATCCAGTGAACGATTTTATTTGTGATTTCGCGGGTGGTTTTATAATTTATTTATGCTCAGTTAACCGTGAAACGTTTTTTGGTATAAAACTTACACGCGTGTACAATTTTATAGCACACATTCGCGTTCCGGTTTAATGGTGTAAAGATAAATAAAAATTCAGATTCGGACTACGAATTTCGCGAGCTTTATTTTAGGGACTATTTTTAGATTTATTTGACTTATATATTCTTATTTTAGAAATTTGAATCCCTCTCAGTAGTAGGGGAGGCCCGTGCTCTGCAATGGGCAAGTATATAATACAGGGCTGATATTATTATATTATATTATTATATATTCTTATTTTTGAAATTTATGATAGCATAGACATTTTTGTTTCCCTTGATATCAACAAAGTATTAGTTATAAGTTACAAGTAATAGATGTGAATAGCAGGAACAGTTATGAAATAGATATAATGGAATCTATTACTATTTTCGTGTGTTCGGGTACACACGGAAGACACCTTTTTTACAGACTGGGTCGTAGGGGAAGTAATAACACAATTATTATTATTTTTTTTTATTTATTTCATATATTAAACTGATATTATTTTTATACTTCTTACCAAGGAAAGTTAAGTTGAGAGTTCTTGACTAAATAATATAGTTTTTAATTAAATCCTGAAACGGTATCTGTCCACAATGAATACTACATGAAGTTTTGATTAGGTGAATTATCTTTTCTTTCATTCTTATAGTTCAGTCGAATTCGCGAGTCAACTCCCATTCTCTATTCATGCAGCTCAATTCAGTAGACTTCATAATGTCGCCAGTTAACTTGAAATTCAAGGAGTAACTAGGAATAATCTCAAAGGAGTCGGTTTAATTTTTAAGCACCTTATCACGATGTCATTTCATAATCTTTCAGTGAGGGAATATAAACTGAGTCTTAATAATTTATTCATCACTAGCGACCCGCCCCGGCTTCGCACGGGTGCAATGCTGATACTAAATACACAACAGAAAAACTGTGAACGTTGTATATAAAAACATACCGGCCCACTCTGGCTTCGCACGGGTATAACATAACAAAATAACAGTATTTCTCCACTATTTAATGGATGTTACTATACATATAAACCTTCCTCTTGAACCACTCTATCTACTTAAAAAAAAAACCGCATCAAAATCCGTTGCGTAGTTTTAAAGATTTAAGCGTACATAGGGACAGAGAAAGCGACTTTGTTTTATACTATGTAGTGATTACAAACGTTTCATATACTATACCGTAGATACATATCTACGCTATAGTAGGCTGGTTGCTAATATATGCTAATATGTAAAGAGAGTGTTTGTTTGTTTGGACGCACTAATGTCAAAAACTACTAAACTACTTCACATATTTTTTCACTGATAGAAACCGACATTATTCCGGCTATAGGCTACTTTTATCCCGGAAAAACATTTTTACGCAGGTGGAGCCGTGGGTGAAAGCTAGTGTAATAATAATACCTGATATTCTTTGTATTTATTTTATAATATTTAAAACATAGGCACCATGGCTTTCTTGCTAATAAATATAATTTTATACCTAGTCTCAACGACAAAAAAAATGTTGCCCAAAATATGTTAATAAAATATGATATTAGTATTTTCGTACTCTAAAGTTAGCTCAAAAATTGGAATATCAAATTTTTTATTAAATCGTTTATCAATAATTACTAGTACATCGGAACCCAAAACTGAAGAGGGATGACACGCAAACTCATATAATTTGCATAAATATGAAATTTTGCGTGTTACCATACAAGCGGTTACCGAGCGCCCAACACTGATGCTATTAAGTTATAAATTAAACTGAGGCGTTGTCGAAGCAATAAATTACAGAAAATTGGCGAGAACTCCCGTAAACGAGTCGACGCAAAAACTTGCTGTCTCTTGATATTCTGTTAGGGTGTATTTATCACCTCTTTATTGTTGAAGTTGATGTGTGAATAACGCAATTATGAGATATGGGATTAAATCTTTATCTTAATAAATAATATTAAGAACCTATTTCACAGCTCCTGAGTATATGCTACTCGGCTCGTAAATGTATAAGCCGACCAAATACAAAAGTCACATATTGTCTATGCTTCTAAATAAATGGTAATAAAATGAATACTATCTACATTAGTTGTTTAATACGATAACTATCAAATAAAACTTACTTCAAACTTGTGAGAGTGACCTAAATATTCAGTTGCTTAGTAAGTTGTATAGGGTTTAATGGAACATAAAAACCCTAAATATAGACACATTTCATATAATTTGGTAACCTCCGTGATATTTATTTAGATAATTTTCATACCTGATTCTCCAAAAATAATTTGATAGCATAATATTATGAATTCCACACTTATCTAGCGTAATGAAAAAGCTAACCCTCATTAGAAAATGAATCCGGTATTTCTATTGAAATAAGAAGAAAAAAAATTGTACCTCGGCATTTCGTGCAATGTGTATACGCCCTTACATTTGAAATTAGGTCTATTATTATTCATAATGGATGGTTGGTGTCGCGTCTATGTGGACTGAGACATGTCTAATTAATTGAGACAAATGAAAGTGGATCCAAGGTGAATAAATTTTAATACGTTTATTGATTTGGATACAGCTGATTCTATCATATTAATTATGTGCATATCTTTACTGAATCTGCAAGAAAGCTTTACCATTCAATTCGATACTAGGTAGGCATACTAACCGCCATTTTCAAAATAAGGTCCCAATCGCTTTTTTCGATTTATCTTAAAAATGGACCAATCAGAACAAAGCACTTTTGACATGCTTACAAATGAGTCATTTTGATTGGTTCATTGATCAAACGGATTGAAGATTGAGATTGAGATCGTTTATTGAAAACGGCTCTTAAAGGAGAAAGGAATAATATTTATTTTAGATGGCATTTGGTCTTGCGCGAAGTTCGCCATTTGAAACGTTAGGATATACATATTTGCCATCATTAATATTGGAGATTTATTGCCAGATTTCTGAGCTATTAATAACACCCGTGTCAGTATTACTCACTCAAAATAAAACTCGTTAAAATAACGAATGTGTCAAGTGTTAATTAGTGTGAAATTTCCATGTGGCGCGAAATTTTCTGGTGATCTTTATTATGTCATAGGACACTAATATTTCAATATAGTTCTTAATTTAAATATAACTTCTTACTATATATAATATTATCAATGCGAAAGTTTGTAAAACTGTTTGTATGTTTGTTAGAAATAAACTCAGAAACAACTTAATGGATATAGATGAAATTTGCCACACACAAAGGACATATCATGGGCTAGTTTTTAGCTCAGTAATATGCTCCCGTAGGAAATAAAAAAAATACATGACGTTGACATCACACGAATGATGAAATGGATTGCTACCGTAATTTAAAAATGTTTGCATCAAGGAAGATTTTAGTGCGGGCGGAGTCGCCAGCAACCCCCAGCATAGTATAAATAAATGACTTATACTAAAATAAACGTTAACAAAGAACACGAATTACTTCTAGGCTTTCAAGCACTATTGACCAGTATTTTTTAAGCTAGCGTTCTATCAATGGAATTTGATTTGCCGGTTTGGATATTCCCGGCCCTTTCAAACCGTCTGCTTGCACAATCAAATAATGGAAAATTTTTAGTCAAAGCACAGCGGGCTTCTTTATTTTGATAAATCCTTTCGAATTTTATGAATGAAATAGTATTGCGTTTTTAGGTACATAATATTTATTTCAAACTGCCTCAGGTATAATGCGTTCTTAATTCGCTGGAGTTCAGATATGATGAAACTTTATGTGTAATAAAAAAATTAGCAATTAAAATTCATGCATATTAATAAAACATAGTTGTCGTACATATGTTCGAAATTCGAACATAGAAATGAATATATTTATAAAACATTTTATAATGTATAAATTTCACTTTCCTGCAATCCCCTACATGGATTTTGATCATGCAAAATATCACACTGTTTCCTAAGTATAATGTGATTAATAAGGGTTAAAAAAAAATTCACGTTTTTATTTATAGGTTAAACAAAACAACTCCAGGGAACCTAATATTAAGGTAATATTTGATGCCACCAACAATATAAATGGTGATAATTTAGTATCAAATGACCTGCGTGGTTGTATCCCGGATTCTGTAAAAAATGCTAATTCTTAAGATATTTTACAATTAATTTATATTATAAGGATCGTTTTAAGAGTGCCCTGAGGACCGTTGCCTCATTTTCTTAATTACGTGGGATATTTGGAACGGAATATTGTTATAGAAAAACCCTTATAGTTATGAAAATTGTGAAATGTTTTTAGTATTACTTTTAATGAAAGTGTATTTATTTAACAAAAAAAAGACTTAATTGTAGATGAGTTACGTATCTTTTTAATACAACTGTATGATGAGATAGCAAATGTTTTGTCTAATGAGGATCTCTATGACTATAAACTATAGCAACGTTAACCAGAATTCTTTCAAAATGACGTGAAAAAACTACTGTTATATCAGCCCTGTATTATAATATATTGTCCCACTGTTGGGCATAGGCCTCCTCTACTACTGAGGGGGATTAGGCCTTAGTCTACCACGCTGGCTTAGTGCGGATTGGTAGACTTCGACTTCGAAATTATGAACTTCTCAGATGTGCAGGTTCCCTCACGATGTTTCCCTTCACCGTTAAAGCAATCGATAATTCACAAAGAATACATACATAAACTACTGTTAAAGTATCGAAAAAGTTAATTTAATACGTAAGTAACTTCTAAAGGTAAACCTTAATTTAAAATACACGCTTTGAACTAAGCGACCTAAGTTGAAACTTTAAGCAGGCTTAACATCTTAATGAAGGCAAAAACTCGACTCAGTCCCACTCTTCCTCCAGCTGCTAAAAGACCTTTTGTCATTAAATACTTGGCATAAAAGTACATTTTCAAGTGATATGTGTGTTTTATTTTCTCTTTTCTCTATTATACGTATAATACTATGTAACTGTTCATTACAGTTTACATAAATGTTATCATACGAATTGTTGAATCAATTGTATTTGATGCTAGGGACCTGATTATATGCAACTTAAAAATCCCGAAATATGTATACAAATATGCACGAATAAACATGAACTAATGAAATAAACGAATTATTAGGTTTTATATTTAAAATATGATATAATATACAATATACATTCATAATATTATAGATATTACCTATGACATCATGGGACGGAACACAGTTGGCGAAAAGTGGGTGCCTTGATTGCGCCTCTGCATACCCCTTCGGGGATAAATGCGTGATGTTGTGTTGTGTTGTGTATTATAGATATTACTCATATCAATAAATAAAAAAATAATTATATTATATTTATTAATGTTGATAATTGACTTATGTAGTTTACTTCGGTGGCATAGATGTATGTATTACATACGTGGTACAACCAACGCGCTGCGATCTTAGATTTAGTTTCTAAGTGGGGAAAAATTATATTAGGATATCTGTTTTTCATAAACTTGGGTGCGAAACTGAAACTTATTATCAGTGGCAGAAGTTTATTCGTCAAATGAATAGAATTAGTTATTGGCGCAAAATTTCAAGCTCTAAGCTATTTTTCAGCTAAGGAACATTAATATTCGTAGTTAGCAAGATGTTACCCTATTCTTAATTATCCTAACTCAAAAAGTAATATTATATCGCTTAAAATATCCAAAGTGTGCACCGTCCGACGACTATAGGCATTATATTATTGCGGCTAATTTGCATACAATCCAGTCCTTAGTAATAACTATTAGCAGTGCTTAGTAATAACTTCCCACATAATAGTAATAATAATAAGCACCTTACAAGTGCTATCTTTGGCTGTATTTCCTCCATAAGTACAGACAGAGAGAGTACTCGCAAGGTGTATAAACCCCAACTGAGTAACGTATCTTAAAGGGGCCTCTACATGTTAGATCCTTGTCCCCACGCAAGCCTTCCAAAAGGACCGGCTTTTATGCCGTGATTTCCCGCAGGAAAGATACAACATAATAATAATAATATCAGCCCTGTATTATATACTTGCCCACTGCTGAGCATGAGCTTCTCACATAAGTGTTAGAGTAAAGATATTACATGCACACGATTTTCTCCAAATTGATGTTTTGTTCGACAGAATAATCTACATAGTTTTTAATAAACTATTTCCACATTACACAATGTAGATCAGAGATTTTGTTGCTTAATTACAAACAGCCAAGAACCGGCGGTGTTCGTACACCGAAGTTTAAATTAAATACGTACAGAACGTCAATATAAAGGTTTGATTGCTTAGTCCAACGTAGTTTCCAATGAACTCGGACAACTCATTTGAATTTGGCTGCTAACTGGATAATTTAATTATAAGTTTGTTCACAAGGTTACTTTTTACACACAATTTGAAGAAAGATTCACATTCAAGCACAAATAATTAAGGATAGAAAATGAGTAGAACTCGGGGATAAATCTTGGATTGATAGATTGAAAATGTTTCGTGTGGCTGTTGTTAGTGGTTGTTATGGTAATATCAATTTAATACTATAATAGATATAATTATTATCAGTAAGAATCGATCTTAAAGTCTAAGTCCTTTCATAACTATTTTCATATATTATAGAGTTCCTATATAAAGATTCTATATTCTTTTTAATATAATATAATACCTACATAAAAAAATAAAATAAATAGAAGTAATAATAATAATTACTACTTAATATAATAATTTAAGTATGAAGTATATTACATTAGTGTTTTGCTATTTCACGGCCGATTGAGGAACCATGGCGTGAGCACAAAATTTTTGTTTCACATCTATTTTAAAATAAAGAGAATTGACCCATTACTACTTAAAAATAGATTTTACCTTTTCTTGTTAAACCAAAAGAGGGTCACAAGTAGTCAAGACGTTCGCTGGCGATCCTGCATACATTTTCCTTGGAATAATTTATTGAGCAAAACCGAGAGCATTTTTGCATTTAATTAAACTATCTTGTGATAAAATCATGATTGTACTTTGTAATTATTGGAACACTGGGTCAGGGAAAGTCGGTAAGATAAAAAAGTTAGTGCCATTTGGCATATTTAATTAGACCTTAACTAACTTGTTATAAAAGTCATACTGCCGACCGTTTTCACACAAAATCGGCCAAAACTGCTGTTTCTAAAGGTGTAGTTTTTTGCAAATTCAATATTTTCTAAAGCTGTTCTCATACCTTTTAACCAGATACTATAAGTGAAGATTTATCATTGGCTGTATATTTATATCAGCCCTATATTATATACTGTCCCATTGTTGGGCACGGGCCTCCTCTACAACTGAGAGGAATTAGACCTGAGTCCACCACGCTGGCCTAGTGCGGATTGGTGGATTTTACACACCTTCGAAATTTCTATAGAGAACTTCTCATGTGTGCAGGTTTCCTCACGATGTTTTCCTTCACCGTTAAAACGAGCGATAATTTACAAATAATACACATATATGTTTACATCATTATTATTTCTTAATTAATTAAAACTAAGTTTTCAGTGTAATTAAATAATTATCCTCTCCCCTTTCCAATATTAAAATCTCCCTAAATACCTAGTATTTCTAATGCACGTGGATAACATTACTTATGACAAAGGATAATACATAAGAAATCTGATACTTAAATAATGGATAGTACCAAAGAGATTGAATAGTCTAGTTAGGTATAGACTAGACATTGGGACCAAGTTTTACTCCAAGTTATTATCAATTGGCATTAAGTCGTTGTCTTATTTAAAATGATCGTTTGAAACGTCACAGCGTCCTAAAATATGACCTAATATAAAAATAACATACCTATTTACATTAAATATGCTAATATGCACATTGAAAACGTTAAAAATCACGATATGGAAAAGAGATGAAGCATATTACATTATAGTTTTTTGCTATTTTATTACTGTTTTGCTATTTCATGGCATATTGAGGAACGATCGCATGAGCGCGAACATTTTTGCATATTTTTTTTACTTGCAGGACATAGCGACCCCACTGAATCTGATAGTATGTGGGTCAAATAGACTGACCAGAGATGATTACTCGTCGGCAGTCGACACAATTATGCCGGCCTGTTGGAACCGAATATACCCAGGCTGATCCCGGAATGTGACGCATTTACGTGGGCCATTATAGCTGGTTTTAACACCTTGTATGCGGTTGTCACTATCCGCGCGGATATAAAATATCCGACAACCAACATCCATTCCCAATGTCCGCTCTGTATAATTTTAGAACTCTTTGGCTAGTACAATGAAGTTTCTCTCATCGGAGCTCTGACTAACAGCTATGAGTTGGCGCCAGTTATTAGGTTTCATCGTATGGTACTACATCAACCCTGTTTGAGCTTGTTAATACTGAAGAATATAAGATATTAAGTGCATTTTTTACTGAGGTATTGAATTTCTTATCTAATAAGGAAGGCGTGGGCGGGAGAGTTATTAACTTTGTTTGCGTGTACCGTCAAAACTTCTAACTGCTTTCGTGTTGGCGTAGTTTTGTCTTGTTATTGAAAAAAGATTACTTCATTATAGTTGTATGCATACTTCCGGAACGAGAAATAAGTAATATCATTTTTGAGAATATTAATATCTAGAGTCATTTTGACATTCCATTCATTAATAAAATAAACCACATATTCGTTTTTATCTTTGCTAACAATGTGCCAAAAATCATTTATACGAATATTTTCAACAATAAGTCACTTTTTTTTTATCTATTGTATTATATTTATGGGAATGTGACGTGTGCGTGAGTGTATTTCTAACTGAAAGTATGATTTTGCCGCTGTGACAAATTTTTTGAGAGTAGTATTATTAGTATTAGGACGTGTAAATTTAAAGCTACTTTGATTGACATTTATTTTTTTAGAAACTTAGCTTTATTAATTTTATATTTATGGTTCGAGTAATTATTCTAAAGTGTTATTTTCAAGAATATAAGTATGTAATTTCATTTAGTAGTACAATGCCAAATTACCCTGAATTTGAATATAAAAGTACAAAATTAATAAAATTAAGATTTAATTTGAAATATGTACGGCTGTGCAATAAAGTAGTATTTAAATAATTTTCAAATAATTTATCCGTATATGTAACCTATATTTCATGCAAAAACATTGCAATTAAATATTTTAGGCTGAGTTGTTTTGTTTGTGTGATTTTTTATATACCAGCATTTAAAAAGTCAACATTCATGCATGATGTTGCTCCGTCCCTAATTATTAATATGGACCTCAATTTTGGGTCCCATTTTGTAATGTCAATCTGCCCGTGATCTCGCTGGGATGAAAAATAATAATGTTAACCTTTCATGCATTAGGGTTGGCAGAATGAAGACGAACATGTAAATTTGTTTGTATATTATGATTTTATATTTTTTTATTCTTGTTTAAAAGTAGACTTAATGCCACAGACTTATTTTTTATTTTTATTGCTTTTAATGACGAGACGAGCTTGCCGTATCCTGATGGTAAGCGATACGACCGCCCATAAACAATAAAAACACCATCCAACACCTTGAATAACAAAGTACTGTTTGACATTCCACTGCGTTCGTCATCCTGAGACATGAGGTGTTAAGTCTCATTATATTCAGTAATTGCACAGGCTAGAGTGTCCTTCAAATGGGAACAGACCAGTGACTACACACTGCTGCTTGGCGACAGAAATAGACATTGCGGAGGTATCTACCCAGGCGGACTCTCACATATGAGAAACCTTGTAAAATCAACTAAATCTAAAGTATTTCTTCTAATAAAGCCATAAGACGAATATTTGATAAGGTAAATGCATTAAAATAATAAAAAAAAAAATATAAAGAAATCATAGTTAAATATAAAATGAACCTTATTGACTATTTAATGGCACAATGGCAAGACTTCCGTATAAAAAAATATGTCTGCTAACTGCCAAATTAAATTAAATCACTTTATAAATTACCAAAATTAATTACGCACATTTTTGACTAATAAGAAGAATTGCCAACTTTTAGGTCTAAAAAATTACAGAGGAAATGAAAAAAAATAATCTCACACGTAATTTTGCAACTTAAAGCGTTTACCAGGTTTATTGTTTTTCAGTCCGTGATTTTAAGAAATTGTGACTTCGGCTCAAGTTTTAATGTAGCCTTTAAAACTTATAATAAGTTTAAATCTGAAATTTATTTCAGATAAAAATAAATTTCGCTTTAGTAACTCGATTTACTTATTTAATGTCTCTTTCAAAGAATTCTATAAAATAATATTCAGAGTAATCTGGCCTATATAAAATAATGAATAAAAAAAATCGATCTAGAAACTAATCGCAACGCCATAAAGTATATTATTCAGGCTGATAGACTGACGATCCTTAAAAAAAAATACTCCAAGCCTGTCGAACACAGATTATGTAAAATATTGATTGATGACCCAAATGCACCTGAGAATTTCAACCTCGTAATTGCTCTTCATCAATCATTGTCTCTTTTCAAATGTGTTCTATAAAATTAAACTTTTGTCACCCCGACGTAAAGGGGTAACGATTTGAATATTAATGATTTAATTAATAAGAAATTGAGCTGCAACGCGTTGTTTGTCTCCAACAATCCCTCCCATGTTGGTTATAATTGAAGACTCGTCCTCATTTTAGTTTCATTCATATGCCTCGTGTGGGCGTATGTAGTATGTGACTTTGGATTAATTTCTGCATAGTCCTAGACCATAGGGGGTTGAAATTTTTAATGAGGTTTCATGTTAATATGATTATAATCTTTTAAATATTAGCTAGATATTCTGAGAGATAATTATTGCCGAAGCATAGTAGTGCAAGACTCCATCAATAAGAAATTAGTCGCTAGAGGTGTTAGATAAATTAGTATTTCTGTTCGGTGTTCGGCATAGACGCTAAAGTTGGGCAAGCGGAAAGTGCATCGAAGCATTTAAAGTTAGTATAAATGTTGCTCCGAAAACACTTGGTGCAATATGTCTAACGTTGTATCGGTGTTCAGAATCGACCTAAAACAAATTTCGGGTGCACGCTTCGGCTCAATTTGAAACCTTAAGTACGTGTACTTAATAACCACTTAAACTATATTCATAGTAACAAAATATTATGTTAATTTATATTCTATTTTCAAAATAAATATATTCGAACGCGAGTTGTGTTACAATTAAAATAGTGTTTTATTTTTTATAATTGATTCGAACACGAATATGAACTCAATTTAGAACTGTTTGTTCTGAAATCCAATAACCTACGTAATGTGATTACTGACTGACATGTTGGTTACGTAATAAGATTATGGTGGTAATGTACACCATAGAGAAACCACTTGTTCTAATTAGATTCGAACTTAAAATGTGGTTACGACTCGAGGAGTTCTACTGTTTGTTCGTATCTTGGTCGTATCGTGGTTCATGTTTCTCATTATGTAGATGTTTGTATTGTAACAACGATATTAAATCATGGCCTGGTAAGTTAATTGTCAGATGTGAGGAAAGCAAACGCTATCAATTTATTGCACTAAGTATATCATAAAAAACTCTGGCAATCAAGTATCAATATAAGTTGTATATATTATATTACTGGCCCGTACCCTACTCCAATAAATATGAGATCGGCGCAATGCACTTTTCCAATCAATCACTTTCCCTGAACAATTAATTCTAGTTATTACCTTCTATGTAGGATCAAGTGTGGCACAAATCGTAAAAAAATCAACCTTATTTTTTTTAGATTTTGGGATTCGAGCCTGGGACTTCCTGCTTTACAATCCATACATGCTACCACGAGAACAAGGAGACAAATATATAATATATTAAACTTAAACTGACATTGACTGATTAAACCTTATCCAAAAAAATATCGCTAAAATTTCGTATACATAAGTTTCCATCAACAATAGCCAGTTTAGTAATTTTACAGCAATCGTGTATACATTTATTTGGGGCTGTGTACAGAAATCCGCATGAATAAGAATAATGTAAAGCTGTGGATGCAATGCGCGTTTTTCGTATAATTTGTCAGTGTCTGTACTTTTATTACGTGAAAACGCTAGAAAGCCTTACTTTGTCAAACGTTTGTTTACATGAAGTTTTATATTTTTTGCATAACATGATAGTATAAGTATTATAATATTCTAACTAGGAATATATTTTATGCCATACGTATGGCCATGCGCCTTTTGCTCTGTGATATGGATAAAACATTTTCAATGGATGAAATAATATCACCATTAATGCTGGACATAATTATTATTATTGTTTAAAACATAAAATATATAGGTATTTAAACAATAATATTAATACTAGGTGTTGCTCGCGGCTTCGCCCGCGTGAAAAGGCTCTACAAAAGCCTTTAAATCATCGTACATTGCCAGCGCTATCTATTTAAAAATTAAATAATTTAAAATGTAACCACTATAATGTTTTCTTAATGTTAGATATTGCAATAAAACTAGTTTTACGATTCGTGACCACGAAGGCTGCAGTCTTTGAAACGTCAGGAGGAAATTGTAATATAAAAACCGCGATAAATCCGTACAAATAGTTTTATTCTAGTAACCAGTGTGTTAAACTATGACACGGTCTACCCGTATGCCAAATTTCATCCAAATCCGTGCTGTTGTCTTTGCGTTTACTTTAACAAACATTTTCACAAACGTTCGCATTTATAACATCAGTAAGAAGTAAGATAAGAAGTGAGATTCTATAATTCTGAAGATATTTATATTTCAATAACAAGTTTTTTGCTTCATACATAAAAACTATAGATAATATACATTGTTAAGTTATAAATGCAAGCCAAAATTTAATACGTGCAACTTAATGATAACTTAACCTTAAAAGTTATAATAGGAGCTGTAAAATAACTTTTCCGTAAGCTTTCTCGCGTGTTTTGCTAAAATATAACGCAAATGGCGGACTCTGAATAGGGTAATTTGTGTCTTGAGCGATGTTAAAACAGTTCTCGGGTTTAATAAGATTGCTATATTCATCTTAGAATGACATAAATCTGACTTTTCTTGTATAATATTATGAAAATGTATTATATGAAATCCTTAGTTGGTTTACTAAATAAATTGAGCAAATATGTATTAATATTGTATTTTGTATTCAGTTAGGAGCCTGGAATTTGTGCCGGATGGCGATATGCTCGCCCCCCATCACATTTTTTTTAAATTTTATTTCATTCAAAAGGAACAGAAAACAGCTACATTTTAAAATCTTACATTAAATTAATCATGGGTGGAAATTCACGGCGGAAAGTGGGTGAAGTAGTTGCACCTCTGCCTACCCCTACGGAGATAATCGGCTTGAGTGTGTGTGTAAATTGAGCAAACATTTCGATGCATAAGTATTATATTTGTCTTAATTGAGAACTGTTCTGCCCATACAGAAAGTTGTTTTGTAATTTTTAGTTGTTATATCATAATGATGGATAGACATGAAATGCTTGAAAACAGAATTTGCACAACTCAAGTGTGTACAGTGTACCAAAAAGTTTCACATCTGCATTACTGTACCATAAAAATGTATCACCAAAACCAGATGGAACATTGGATGTTTATTTTGATACGAACACCTTCGCATTTCCTTTCCACCTACTGATCAAGCAGACTCATAACGTACATGAGAAACTGCAATCCATCCTTCTCACACGTGTGGAAATCGAAAATAACGATGTGGTTTTTCAATCGTCCAGAAGTGTTGGGGAAAGCTTTCAGTACGCGTTGGAGCGGCATGGCGTGCGGTTGTGTCAACCCATTGCCAATCGCCGCGGTATCCTACGGGCGAACGTAAAATTATTTTGCAAGCTAAAAATGGAGTTGCGAGTGCTATATGAATAATTACCTTTTAAACAATCGAACTGCACTACAATAACGTGCATTTGTGTTTGTTTTGTACAAAGTTTATTTCGGTCGCATTTATGATTCGCGTATGTGCATTTCGTTAATAATTTGTACATTGGATATTTAAGCTTCTTTTCAATACCCCATCGGTCCAATACAGTGACTTAACACCCGATATCAATACCATATCCTTCGATGTAAATATATTTTGTAAAGATTTTGCGTAGAACCCGCGTGAGCACCAAAGTTTTGGAACTTAACGCTTAGTGTTAGTGTTTGTGTATAAATGTAATTAAACATATCTACGTAGAACTATAGAACAAACTAGTCCAGTGAAGTTTACTTACACAACGAACCTAATTGATATCGATTTTTCACTATACAAGGTAAGTTATGTGTATGAACTTAGTTTATAGATATTTGTTTTATAATTGTCAAGAGCGATGTGTAAATGACTACTTCACATGATTATGCATTATTAAAAAGGAAATTAAAGCGATTTTATTTAAAAAATATTTTTTACCCTTGCAAATGCAGTCGACAAAACTTTTTGAATATTATTATCAGGTAATATTTATTATAAAAATAATGGTTCTTAAAGAAGCGTCGTTAACTCTTAATATTTATTTATTAACACATTATTAACATTGAACATTTTACGTAGATTTAATACTTTTTCGGACGTTTGTATCTATTAAATAGTTATTGGACAGTTTAAATATTAAACAGTCTAAGGCATTATAAATGGAAATCATCGGATAACATTTGCGTTTTCGTACGAGGAGAAAATGTATTTCATCGAACGTCAATCTAAGAGGTTGAGCAATAAAACGGGTGTTTTATGAGCTCTGTAGGTTTGTGGTACGGCAGGGAAGGTACCCGTTTTACGCATAACCACTTTTTAGGTCAAAACATTGTAGTTAGTTTTGAATTTATTATTTGTTATCAAGGATTATTTAGTGCGTCTACAATCTATTTGAAATAAATCTTATTGTATTTTATAATGTTATAGAATTAAGTTGACTTACAGAAAATTGCAAGCTTTTAAAGAATTTTGAAATAGGTATGCGGTTTATTTACGTAGTTAATCTGATTACGACATTACAATTAAAATTCAATTTTGTTTCGTAAACGAAATGAAAAGACTAATGCATATTTATTTTAGGTTTTAAAATTTCGCGAGCTGTTTGAGATTTCGCGCGTAAAACAAACCTAACCTTGAAACTTGCTGTTTTGGGATTGTGTGTTTAGATTCGGGATAGAAGTTGCTGTGGGATTAAATAATGAGTACAGGGACAGTAAATATAGGCTATAGCTTCGTCGGATAATAGTCACTTGGATAAATAAAATAAGTAAGATTTACATATAAATTTTTATATATATTTTTGTAAGGAAGGTATAGAATGTGTTATAGGTATTATAATAAAAGTTTATTTACTAATATAGTATATAAAAATATTATGATTACCTGCAGAAATACGGGTATCCGTCGCTCACAACTCCTGTTATAAAATTGTACATTTAACTTAATGTAATTGGGAACAATTACATTAAGTTAAATGTATTGTCCTCTAATATATTCGAATTTAAAATGGTGTTGCATTTTTAATGGATGGTCATGTTGCATGCCATCAGACTTGCCATTGTCGTCATTAATTCGCGTAAAAAACGAAGTTCACACCAAAAAATGTAAAATTAATCTTTTTTTAATACCGTTTCATAAAATATAACGTTTTTGATCGTGACTGTACACTCAAACAAAATCCTTCGTAATCCTTTATATTCCTGATCGCTAGTGGAAATTTCGGGACCTTTCCCACTTCGCGGTTGAGGGGGCATGTACTGTCAATCTGAACGCTGACAAGCGGTAGATGTTGGAATATGTTACGAGAGGATCATTATAGAGATTTGGAGTACTTAGTTTGCTTCTTGACAAGCGAAGAGTATGTTATGTTAACCTTGAATTTGCTTGGAAATTAGTGGTATAAATGTGAAAGTTGAATATTGAGTTTGTCAGAAACGTGTCAACTAATGAACAGATTTAGATTATATTTGACGTGCAAGTAGACCGTGTTTTTTAACATCGGATATATTTTAACTAATAATCCAAAGTGAAATTTTTTTTGGTCAAAGTTCTAATTTTACTGTAAGATATAACTTGTAATAAAGACAAGGAAGTTCCGATTCCCTAACAATGAGACCCACAGCAAATATTTTCAGAGCACACAAACATTTGTATCTTTGCAAGTCTTTCCTGGTCTTCAGAGGTATCTCCATCAACTGATGATTTGCATAGTTTCCTCATATCTCTATCCTAAACCTTTTTATAGATAAGTGCCAAGCCTTGTAATAAATCTAGCCACTGCATTCATAGATGGCACTGGCAAGTGCAAACAGTAATAAATCAAACTTTGCATTAATATACACAGACCACGCTAGACGTCGTGACTCAGAACTGCGTATTCTTTTCATTCAATGTTTCAAGACCTAAGCCACATTTAGACGGAGCAATTATTGCTAGCAATAATTGCTCTATCGAAGTGTGACTACTCCACTTACGTAAAAAAAATCACCACGCCATTATGATCAAATTGCTTGGTGGTTATTATAAATCATGTAGATCATCTATACTATCAATGCTTTGAAAAAAAATTACGAACCCAACGATGCTATATTAAATTATGTTGTATAAAACGAATTTTGTAGCTTTTTGTAATCGATTAGGAGACGGGCAAGCCGCTTGAGTGGTAGTAAAAGTCACGACTACGACTATCCTTGTACTTAATATTAATATTTATATTATAAATTCTAGTTTCTGAAGATTATTGGAGATTCGATGTTTTATAGGAGTAAATGCTGAATCGATTCGAATGAACTTTGGCAAATGGATAGATCATATTCTAAATTAACAGATTCCTTTTTTCTCCGGATATATTAGGACTTTTACTCCACTGCCAGCAACGCCTAAAGATATAAACTAACTATTAATTTCCTCACATTACCCACTCATTAACCCAACAAGAACTATCCGTCACTGAGACCCAAAGACGTCTAAAATTAACGATGACACAGACTAACCAGGAAACAGACCTTAAAATAGATCTAGCTAAACTAAACGATGACTGATCCACTAGGAAGAACGTGTTAAGATCTAGGTCGTATGAGTATGATCTTACATTCTTTACCTGTGTTTCAGAATAATTTACATAGCCATTTTACTCCTTCAATACTGCGCGTAAGTGAAGTTGGGATCTTGGAATGAATGCAGAAATCCCTGAACACATTTGGATGACATTGACAGTTCATGCGTTGACAGATCATACCCTTGATTAACATGCTTATAATATATTGTTTTATAGTTTACTAGCTAATGCCTGCAGCTCCACCTGCGTGAGAAAGTTTTTTAGGGATAAATATATTCCCGACATTCCAAACTATAGCACTCGGAGTAATATAGCTTCCTATTACCGAAAAAAGTTTTAAAATAGATTTAGTAATTCCTAAGAATAGCGCTTTCAAACAAACTCTTCAGCTTTATATATTAGTATGTTAGAAAAGTACGAGATAATGTTACATTTTCCAGATTTTATTCTAGAAAAGTCTTTGACTGTGGAAATATCATCAGCTGATCCACTTGCTGCATTACGAGTCTAAGCTAAAAATACGAGTAAATACAATCGAACTTCGTGTGAATTGAATTATTGATCCTGTAAATAAAATCTTGTATACCTGTGTAGGCGTACAAACACATTGTCACAATTACTTATTTCCCTAAATCGGGTTTTCGGGCCAAGTAAAGTTAATTCACTATTTTTTTAAGGCTACCTCGATGGCTTAGTTTTGACGATATTACTGCTGATCTGATGTATCGGGTTTTATCGCTCGATCGGGTTTTGGATTTTTCTTAGTAGGAGTCATGGGTCTGGAATTGTAAACGGTTAAAGGGAGTGGGTTTGTCCTCTTATTTATGAAATCTAACATAGCTGGCAAAATATGGGTGACGTCTACCACTAATAGGGAAAAAGGGGGGTGCCATATTGTGTGTATTTTTTATAAAAAGCGGTGGTAGATGGTAAGTTATCACTGACTGATTCGTCAAAATTAATATAATAGTGTAAATATCTCAACCTTTAACAAAACGAGATGAAGGACGGTGGTCTTGTATAAAGCCAGGAAATATATTCATCCGTTCGAGACACAACAATACCTCGGTGCAGCTACCTCGGTGAAGCTGATCCATTTATATTGTACACAAAATTCGCTGCAGCGTGGATTGCTTAGCTTATGTTTATGTTGCTCAGCTATATTGAACTCACCAGTGTTAGTTGCAGCTTCAAACCAGGATAGGAAAGAAAGCTTCTATCTAAGTTAGAACTTGTCTATATCTTGATTAAAGTTGCCTTATAGTTTCGCAAGTTTTATATTCTTTCCGCGCAAGTATAGGAATAAAAAAGGTAAAAGTTTTCACTTCGCTCCCCTACATAGTTCATGTATTCATTTATTTTATTAGAAATTATAGTGTTTAGAGATTTATCTTTACAAGATTTCTTTACTTTGAAAGTTGAAGTCAGAAAGTGCCTCTATGAAAATGTTTATTATTGTGCCGTCTTTTGAGGGAATTTTAAGTGAGTTTGCTGACTTCAAATTGGAAATTCTTTAATGCATTTTACGTGTTTGCTTATTTATATTAACAGTTTTACAAAATGCTATTGACCCCGTATTTTAATAATATTGCTGATATTAAAAAAAAACAAACAAGGCACATATTCAGTTTATCTTTTTATCTTTGTAATATTAATAATGAATAAACGAAATTCGAAAGTTAAGTAAACACACTTAATTCTTTTGATAAAATATTAACCTTAAGGATCATAATCGCTATTAAATTTCATCAAAAATGATGCTAAATTGGCACAAAAAGATTGCGAAGTATGTCAAAAACGAAAAAGGCACATAAAGCAAACCTGAGTGGGTCTTTATAATTCTTGCCTACTCTATCACGAACTCTTGACGACATTATCATAAGAGCACTTGACCTTTCCTCTGCGTTAAAATAAAAATATTTTCGCGAATCTCCAGAGGTCAATTTGTTTTGTTATTTCTATTTATGAATGATTTGGACTAATGAGTCGGTAATCCTTGAATTTGAATATAGTTAACATTTTATTTCCTTTTTTACGATTGCAAGCACGAAGGTTATATATAGTAACAACGATAAAATTCCAAGGGCCGAAATACTATTCGCCTAACCTAACGCTCCATTTTTGTCAAGTGTGGATTTGTCTTGATAAGTCACGTCATGTGTTTTTAGAAACTACGTCAATGGAACTTTACACGCAATCTGTAATTAATTATGTGTATCCTTATCTAGCAGTATTTTAAAACCAATTAAACCTTGTGCTGTATAATATATTTATCCTAAAGGCATATTGTACTGTTAATCTGTACTTATATGCTATTATAAGGAGCTGAAGAGTTTGTTTGTTTGAACGCGCTAATTTCAGGAACTACTTATTCGAATTACAAAATCTTTTAGAGTCGGATAGTTCTCTTATCGAGGAAGGCTATCGATTATATAACATCACGCTATGATCCGTAGGAGCGGCGCATCAATGTAAAAAGTTCCTAAAACGAGGAAATTTATTCCCTTTGAGAGCTTCCGTTGCTGCCTAAACAGTCAAAGTTGTGCAACAATCATATATATCAGAATTATTCCTCAAAAAAATTCAAAAAATATTTTTTAGAAAGCTCCCAGCCACATTAGTCTGTCTGTCTTAACGCGATAAACTAAAAAACTACCCAACAGATATCTATAAAATTTAGCATGGAGATAGATGAGACCCTGGGAAGAACATAAGCTATTTTGTATCCCGAAAAAAATATAGCGGGATTCTTATCCCGTAATACTCTTCCACGCGGGCGAAGACACGATCAAAAGCTAGTTTAGTAATAAAGTGCCGAATAAAAAAACTTCTGATTTGCTATCTCTTTGGAATCTCATTTGGACGATAATACCCCATCCTTGAAATGAACTAAACTTTATTGTTAGAAAAAATATTATTAAAGCAATAATTCATGGCTAGCTTTAATTTATTTCTTTGTCGGCCATTCCATGTTGTTTTTTGCCTGTTGGTTAGTATTAACAAACCATTCCAAATCTTTACTCATCAATATTTAGTTGTAATGTGCAGAAAGAATTGGTCACTTAAATAAATGAAGCTAATTCCACGCAATATTACGCGAATAACTATGGTAACCAATGCTTCCAATATTTGTCAGGGAAATAATACTCTGCTTAATCAATATACATGAAACGCAAACTTACGGTGTAGAATTTAGTTTGTGATAATTTTGTGTGTCGGATGGTTCCTTTGTTCATTCACTCTATTGAATGGATGATTCATTGCCGTTGTTATGGTAACGGTGTCAAAACGGATAACACAAATATTGGCATATTTGTATTTGTTTCGAACGCGTTAATAAAAAATGTTGTTTATAATGATTTTAATGATTCAATTATTAACTATTTGGTCACATTTGCAGTTATAACTGTTGAAATCAGTGTGAAACTTAAAAGATAAATTAGCTTTTAAGTATTGATGGAGGCCAAATCTCCCATTTAAACGAGTTAAAACTCGGTAGAATATACGTCAATGATTAAAACAAAAATTCAAGAGCAACGCACATGTAGTAGGCGTTATTTTCATTTTTTTTGGGAAGAGTTGAAAGTTTTCACATTTGTTTTTTTTCTATATCATGTCTATACCAAGTATCCCTTCACCTGACGGTAAGATGAATGGAGTCCAATAGAATATCGATTGAAGAGAGATGATTACCCCTTGGCAGTCGACACAATTATGCCGGCCTGTTAGAACCGGATATACACAGGCTGATCCCTGAACGCGACACACTTACGTGAGCCACAATGGCGGGTTTTAACACATTTGTTCAGAATTCGAAGCGCTTGTAGTACATACTAGATTAGTACAAGGGTGTATATCAGGAAACGAACGTAAACAAGCAGCGATAGCTATGCAAGGCACGTCCACATTGAATAGAAACTGACGCATCGCAGTTATGATGGATTTGTGTTTACGGAATTTGATCAATGCTGCATACCATTTGTTGTTCCGTGTTGTCTTTACTTCGAATCTGCAATGAGTACAATGGTACCCATGACCGACGTAAGTAAACGTTACTTATAAGGCACTTCGCAAACGCAGTTAATTTGTTCCTTAAAAATCAAATGCGAAACTGTTGAAGTTGCAACATTAACTGTAAGTGTCATAAGTAGTGTAGTGTTTCTACAGAAAGCAGCGGTTAGTACAATTGTGTTCCGGAAGGACTTTAGCCAGCGTAATTATTGCGCGTTATAAAATTTATCTCATTACACGTCTCAGGCTGATCAATGCAGTGGAGTGCCACGCAGTACTTTGTCAGTTTATGGGCGCTCGAATCGCTTACGATCAGTTAAGCAGCATGCTCGTCTCGTGATTCAATTGCAATAATAAAGTCGAGTAAATTTTCTGTCACTTTTTATTATGCTAAATAAATTGAGAGTTAAAAAAAGACGCTGTAGAATGTTTATCGTGTGCGTACCGATTTCATCCTCTTGTGTTTCGTTGCTGTAGACCTAAAGACATAATATTATGTAGTTGGCATATTTTATACGCCCCAAAGATATGCGTTTGTTAAACACGTGGTCTTGCGCCTTTTCAGAATCCACATTTGCATCTAATCACACAAATTCCAACTACATTGCGTTTATGTTATGTCAGTTGCATTTGAAATACGTTGTCGGTGCGTATGATAACCACCATCCGTATAGGCTCTAGCCTTTAGACGTGCAATTCAATCAATACAATATCATATAGATATGCAAATATGCATCTATCTGAATGCGTGTGTGTGCGTATATGTCCGAACAGTAATTTAGGCGGATGGATGTCCTTCTAAGCACATTAATGAAGATAAATGTACCGTGTGAATGTTGTGTGCGTGTTCAGGTTAAATCAAATAGATTTATTATCACTGCGTACACAAAATCTCATTATTATTTGTTCAAAGATTTACTAACGGCAAGCGACGTCTATGAATAAGAATATGATGCGGATTTTAGGGATTTGGTCGTACAAATGCGAGGGATAAAGGATTTTCAGTCTCATGGTGTTAGTACGCGCAGTTCACTTTTACCCCGGAAGGGTTAGCGGCTAGTTGCCCGTGTTCCTATGTACTGTATGTTCTCGTGCTTTGACAAACGTATTCTCGTTTCAAGAAAATATAGAAAACTAACTTACCTTCATATTTGGGACAACTTCTTTTAATTAATACGCCACATATTTTATTTAATCGATCAGGGTCTTGAACCTACGTCCCCACGTTTTACATTACAAGTACGCAGTAGACCAATTACACTTTGTCCGTATTTCTGGTCAAGTAAAATCGTTGTCTGTTATTTGTCACGTTAACGACTTAATAAAACGTGACATATCTAGAACAAGGTACAGACTTAATTGGAATAGCTTACAGTCTAGACGCGAATTCATAAAAATATAAAAAGAGTATCAATCACTTATTATGCATCTACAAGGACAGACGGATTGACAAACCTCGGAGGAATTTGATTGGAGGCCGGTTCCAACAGATTGATCAGGAATAATTTAAGGCAGGCCTAAACAGGGTAGCTATCGTAGGGCTAGGCAGTGCGCTAGTTGGTAATAATTGCCAGGTAAGTATAATCTATATCTATAACCTTTGTTTCCTGTTATGGGATTGATAGTCTAGTCAATTTTATCCACAATAAATAAATAAAGAACAGGCCGAGACGATTATATTTCAGCATCTTTATCTCCGATTGGGATTGGTCCTATCTCGATTTCGCTCTGTAGTCTCCTTCTTTTGTTATTTCTAATCTATTTCCATCCCAATTTTTTCGAATTGATAAAAAAAAAAAACAGTTTCTTAGAAATTGTTCGCAAAATATTATCGCGCTATAAGAAATCTTCAGAATACCTCAGACGATTTACTCACTGCATTCGCATCCCACTTTGGGATCAATTGAGTGAAACACATTGACCTCTTTCGCTTCGCTTTTTTATACGAATGCACTATTGAAATAGGAATTTTTATTTACTATTCGATGGATGCGGTGTGTGGTTTATTTTACGATTTTTTGGCGAATATAAAAACTATGGCTTTGTATGGCGATGCGTAAACTGTATTCATTAAATAGGTTATGCAGCCTTTAATTCCTTGGTTAAGGCAGAAGTATGTCTATGCATATACATACATACTAAATACTAAAAAAGAAGCTTTGTAATTTATATTATTCTACTGCTTCGATTTGCTATAAAAAGGCAGCTTTTAACATTTAACAGTCGCCTTTTTATACTTTTGTATCTTGGTGTTGGAGAAGTTTGTTCTTTATCATAACCTAACCCTTTTTATCTTTTAGTTAGAGAAAATTGTACGAAACACTCGGTACGGGGATCCAATTCGCTCTTGGTTGGTTTTTTACATAAATACTTTTGGATCCCCATCATGCTTATGCAAGATAGACGGGTGTTTGGGATTTTTATCGACTAAAAACGTGTTGGTTTCCAACAGCATTTGGGAGGAATTCTAGGACCTGAAACTGAACACGTCGAAGCCATTCTTGTGCCAGCATTATAAGCACAAGTCATTGTCATTACCATTACCCTGACAAAGCACTTAGCTACACCAAGTCCAGTTGATTGAAATTATTATTTATGCATCTTTATCTCCGTATATGATTAGCCCTTTTCGAACCCGCTCCGCAATCTCCTTTACCATCACAGTTTCACAGAAGGCTACAACAGTCCAACTCCACTCCCCAGCTTGCATCGCCCGCTCTACTGCCACGAAGGGTCTTATAATAATATCTAATAAATTATTTTATGTCTAAGCCTTCTTAATATGGTGATATTTCTGGAAAAATAGTAACTGTTAATTACTTCCTACGGCCGTAACATGGATTCATTTAGGTTTTTCTAACACGGCTGTTACTAACTGGAATATTAATTTGGATTCCGAATGAGTGTGCGGAAAATATGGTTCTTCATCAATCATTCCTAATGCGGACAGTTCATTCGTCAAATATAAGGAAAAAAGTGATTAATTTATCATTACATTTTTTTAATTGCTTTGAATGACTAGACGAGCTTTCCGTTCGTCTGATGGTAAGCGATACGACCGCCCATAAACAGTGGAAACACGTTCGTATACGAATAATAAATTGTAATCACACATCATATTATATATACGCTTAAAAGGAGATAGTCTAGACGTTTACTGTAATCCTAAATCATAATATAGATTTCAAATTAATACGAAACATGATCACACGTAGGTGTTAGGATAAACATATCCCACGTTGTTTGGAGAAATTGCGGTTTTTATCAACAGTTATTTTTAGCAGTAAATGTGCCGGAGACGTTAGAAATCATGTATCACTCGCGAAATATTAAAAAAGGAGAGAAACGTACGAGGAACACATAATACGATCTCCAGGTGGTTGTTTTATTTAGGCAATTTGGTGTACAAGCGCGAAATCCCACTGAATTGTTTACGATAAATCTTCCATCCTCACCTTAACAAATAAATGTCACGATGTGATAGAAGTGTTGTTTAAGAAGTATTAAGGCGCTCGTTATCCAGATTTCTAAGCGTAATTTATTAGTTTAAACTATATCATCTGTAATAGCGTAAATCTGACTCACAAGATGCTCCATAAAGATGTTGTTTTTTTTATATTTATGGGTAAATACGCCATCATTACATTAAAAAGCAGCGATAGCTTAGTTGGGTGTGGAACGGACTGCCGAGGCGAATATTCCTAGGTTCAAATCCCAAGGGCACACAACTTTAACTTTATTAAAAATTACGTGTGTATTCTTTGTGAATTATTGCTTGCTTTAACAGTGAAGGAAAACATCGCTAGGAAACTTACATACCTGCGAAATACTCTATAGGAATTTTGGAGGTGTGTGAAGTCTATCAATTCGTACTTGGTCACCGTATTCGACTGAGACCTAATCCTTCCCAGTGGTACAGGAATCCCGTGCCCACCAGTGGAATAGTATATAATACAGGGCTGATATTATAATATACGCCATTATTTAACGCTGTATAGCGACTGGTCTATAAATCTATACTTATCTTGATCATGAATAGTTGATAGAATCTATATGAGTTATTATTAGGCAGCACGTGCCGGCTTTAAGGTTTATTTAATATTTGTTTTGGTGCCTGTCTCGAAATACGTGACGTTTACAAGACTCTTGTTACATTGTATTATGCTCTGTATTAGCAAAGCTTTATTGTATTGGATAATCGAATGTCATTTTTATTTATGACGGAAAAAAAATCAATTTTTTTATGTCTAGTATGATAACTCCTCCTTCGTTTATATTAAGGGATTAATGCATTTTTTACTGAAAGAGACACAAAATATTTTATACGAGATCAATTTGTGCAGAAATATTACATACAACCTTGTAATAGTGAGCCAGCAAATAGTTCTTAACCTGTGAAGATACAATTTATGTATTAAAATGTTCTTAAATACTATATTCATTAGCTCCAAAATGAGTATCTGTATATGTAAGCGATGGCTTCCTTGCTTATTATAATACAAAAACCCCCGTCGTGCTTGTCTGGACGCGATAAACGCAAAATCTATCGAACGGATTTCAGTGAAATTTGATTTGAAGATAGTTTCAGGGTCTTGGAAAGGTCACAGACTACTTTTATCCTGGTATATATCAGTATAAATAAATGTGTATACTGTATAGGTATACAAGTAATGTTACTTGAATTTATTTTCAATCCCATTGAAATACGGAAAGGTTCTGACAAAAGG
Organism: Manduca sexta; assembly: GCF_014839805.1. Taxonomy (NCBI): domain Eukaryota; kingdom Metazoa; phylum Arthropoda; class Insecta; order Lepidoptera; family Sphingidae; genus Manduca; species Manduca sexta. The sequence goes on along the minus strand of NC_051122.1, from coordinate 5,372,166 downwards.
TACGATCGAATTAAATGTAAACGAAAAGTTTTAACAATACAAACTCAATTGGGAGTTCAAAGAGACATTTGTTCAAAGGAACGCATCGGAACGTGTTTGGAAACGCATCAGATGGAATTGTCTGGCATATTTGGTTGGTCTTTTCTTGTATTTGACAAGGGTCTACATTGCTGTTGTAAAATGATAAAATTTTGTTATAACGTATAAATAAGTCAAAATCAGTGTAATCAAATTATATTATGAATATTGATATAAAACAATTTTATGGGTTTTGTCGCGGTTTTTTAAATATTATAATTTTTTCTCGACATTTCGAAGACTGCCGCATTCATGGTCATGGGGAATACTGAAAAATAGTTTTATTTCAATGCCAATCATTCGCGTAAAGGTTAGAAATCACTATTGTAATTAATTCTTAATGTCTTCTATCCACCCTTATACTCCCACACAAGAAGACAAATCAAGTTTAGGCGTCTGGATGTTGTTATCATTACGTATAGACAGATGTCACGCTTTAGATTGGATTACCGATATAATCTTCACAAATAGCGTTGTATACTATAAATAGTTTACCAATGAAACGCGGTTCGATGCGTTTCTTCGCCGCCGAGTAAATCATTAAAGTAAAAGTATTTGCATAGATATTATCTGTATTAAAATGAAGCCCGTGTAAGCCAAAAATCTGGACCCGAAAATACATTGACAATAATTCTAAAATTTTAAATATGCAAACAGTCATTAAAATATCTATATTTGATGACGTTTCAGTGAGAAATAATTGATATTTGCCCTTCAGTTTTTAATGTAGACTTGTGTCGCTTGTCGCTAGAAATTTGGCCATTACTGAATATGCAGTTGCTTTTAGGATACCATTACGTATATTAATTATAGTAAAGAGTAATAATTTATGCAAGATTTTTTTTAAATATACATAGATAAATAAAATTTAAGTGTAAGGAATTTCGAAAACACAGTCAAATTTTGTTTTAATAACATTTTGTGGTTCTTCGTATGTTTTTCAACCATGAGGCGTTTTCGAATTAATGTCATGTTATTTGTACTAGTCTGCAAAATGGTTTAAAAAATTACAGTATAGTCATTGAAATATATTGGAACTAGGAAGTATTGTTTCTCGAAAAAGAAGTACCTATGTGAAATTCCGAGCAAAAACTTATTATTTGTTTAGAACTTATACATCTATTAAAAAAACCCTTTGAATAACAAGATATTCATTTAAATATTACCTTTTTACAGCAACTCCAAAACGGCCCTGTAAAGTTGTTAATTTACCTTTGCGTCTATGCAAATGCTTTAAATAACTTAATTTTTAGGGTTCCATGTATCTTTATAAAAAAACGGAAATTTTTAACGAATTGATGTAATTTCTTGCCTAGACATTAACTATTTAACACATTGAGCGCGAAACCAGGTCTAAAACATTTTGTGCATGTCATGGTAATATAAGAAAAGTAGTTATAGATTTATCGCCAGGGCCCTTATTCTGTATGATAGTGTAAACGCGTAACGCGGCCGTGTCATGTTATCTTCGAGAAATGTGTGTGGAATGGTATTCTGTAAGCCAAATTTCTATAGTCCTAAACATGATGCGTTGTGTTACGTGCTTGTTACACACTGCCAAAATAACGTGCGGGATAGAGAATAAGGCCCCAGGTGTGAAACGCCTTGTGCCGCAGAAATGGAAAATATAGATAAATCCGTGTCGCTTCGAAAGTGTTAACTGACCTTAAACAATAATAACACTATTGAAATCCTTGTGTACTTTGTAAGATCACCCTGAGTTGTCCTTCATTGTCGTCTCTGATTTATGGATATACTTTTCATAGTAATGTAAATGTCTTTAGGCATCATATTGAATATAATATTGCATTCTAAGATTAAAATTATGATATCGCGTGATATAAATCCTCAAATAATTTCTTTTTAATCCCTTGTGGAATGACATCGGGAGCACTCGTAAAATAATAGTGGCACGTTTATAAAGAAAAGAAGTGTGTTGTTTATACTGTATATAATTTTGTATGCAGTATTATCGGGGCAACTAGACTGGGTTGTTACCCGTTGGCTACACTCACAGAAAACTAGTATAATGATAATTATTTCCTACTGTCAATGAATTACTGGAAGGCCAATAAATCCTTGCTGATTTCAAAATCCCAGTGCCTACACATGAATCTACAATTCCCATGTGACATTCCTCTGGCTGATATTATTTGGGGCAGATGTGATTATATCCCATCTCATCCACCTGCATTTTTCCTTATTTTGTGTTTCAGAATACCCTTCTCAAGTTGTAAAGAAAGTTTGTAAACTAAAAACAAACATATAATACACCTTTATACCAAAAGGGGTAGGTAGAGATGCAACCAGAGCACCTACTTTTCGTCGTGTGTGTCGTCACATGTTGTGATAGGGGGCAAGCCTATCACCTGATCAGGCACAAATTTCAGATTCCAGGTTGATACTAAGCAAAAAAAAACGAAATACCACTTTCCCCATCAGGAATTCGAAACTAGGTCTTCAGGGCGGTGTGGTAACGAGCAAGCAATACAACTACGCAACCGAGACAATCTACTACATGAAAGAGAAACAAAAGAAAGATTGGAGCAAAACAAAACATTGTATATTAGTAAACACATAAGGATATGATTTTCGATTGAATAAAAACATTTTCGTCGCTTTTATATTTTATTCAATAATTTTCGTTATGGTGTAATTTGCGGCACTTTTTGTAATATTAAACAATCTTTAGAGTTTCTTTTCATTATGAACCTCGCAAATTAGCTTTGGTTCCCGTAATATTACCGTTTAATTAAACTTAAAATATGACTGAGGTTTCCTAAAGGTTTAATAATGAATATAAAATCATTTTGGTTATTCAAGTAGTATATAAAATATTTTATGTTAAGTCGAGTTTTATAGAGGTTCAATTTTATATTACGCAGTAACAGCATGTTTTCTGGGCACGTACTGAACCGAACAATTGTGAGCTTTGAAGTTACAGAAAATATTCACCGAAGATCTCATAAGTTAACATACCTACTCTAATATCTGTGTGCTATAATGGCAAAAATGAAGGTACTATAGATTTCCCTTCCAGTTGTGTTTTTTTAAACGAGTATAAAAAAAAATAATTATTGTTCTGTTTTTATTTCTAAGTAGGTATAACATAGGAAACAGTGGTGAGTATTTGAAAAGTATCAGCTACTTAAAAGCCTTTGTTATTGCCGACTATTGCCTTAATCACTCATGAAAACCAATGTTGTCAATAAGATGTATTATTATTTCAAATTCAGGCATGATTATGGTTAGAGATGGTTTCGCGCAGCTATCTTACTGAAACAAAATATCCCGGGGCAGTCTCGTATGTGCCGAAGGCCACCGCGGGTTTTGGCTGGTATGCCATTATAGGTGTTGTAAATGTATAAAGGTGCAGCCATTTTCTTTCGGTCGTCAAACCAAATATAAACGTGTATATTGGGTTAGAGACTGAGTCCAATGTTTGCTTGGATGATGCTATACTCTCGAGTGTCGACATTGGGACGTAAGGCCGGTGACACCAACATACTCACCCACGTAGTGAGAGCAATAACACGTTTTTTGCTCACGAATTAAAGGCTTGACTTTTCTAAATATATATCTTGATAATATAAGAACATATATTTTTGTATATCAACTATATTCTCCAATATGATATAACATTCTAACACAAAAAATGTTTTCATTACAAAGAAATAAAAATCCACATTTCCATTCTCGTTTCTGTGTAACATTTTATTTTCCGCTGCTTATCACTTCAACGTAACAATGTATGAAAATAGAATATAAAATCTCCACAACAAAGTATACAACTCGTCTCAGATTTATTTTGTTTTAAAATGTATGCTATATGTATGCAGCGGATGAGATGTCCCGGAATATCACTTCGGAGGCATCCAGGGCACTCTTGAGATATTTTCCCGTCTGCCGGAATTATAACAAGGGTCGGCTCGAACACTTGACCGCTTTGTTTTGAGCCAACTATAAAACGGATTTAAGTGAGTCGCGGTAACACGCGACCAAAGATTGGTTTGTTTTTGTTTATGCATAGTTGAGTAAGTATTTTCTTCATTTTGGGTAGTATGATATAATGCTAATGCATTATGAGCCGTAAAGTCTGTTGTGTAAAGAGTGTAGTGTACCCTTCGATTGCTCCAAACAGTCGATGTGGAAGTCAATGTCGTTTAATTTTGATGTTTGTGATTGATCGAGAGATCAATGCGTAGTCACGTGGTAGTCTCTCAACCAATCCAAATAAAACGACACGGAGTTTTGTCGTGTTTTTTTGCCACACTCTAAACACATTGCACTATCTAGAGCTTTGTTATTCAATTTGGTTAGAAATTTTTAAGAGCCAGTCCTGGTATTTATCATCACGGGAGGTTCTTCTTCCCCTCCTCTTGTATTTGTAAAAAAATCAATAAAAAATCTGCTATAATTTGACAGTATTCACATAACTAAGATAACGTATACGGTAAAGTATAAATTAACATAGCATTCGAAAGAATGTGGAATAGATATTACGTTTAGCATTCTAAAAATAGACCATCAACTATGGAGGTTTTCGTCTGTGACGTCGTATTAGACTACAAATTAACTGAATGAACGCGCCGTCACTATGCGATATTTACGGGAATGAGTCATCGTGGCGTACTTTCCACCATACGTGTACACTGAATGTTATGTAAAGAAGAAGTGAGCGAACTGTTTACATCATTTTTAACAATGTTATGAATATCATAAATACTTTCATTATTGCACTGTGAAGCAAATAAGGTATTGGATTCCATTTTCGAACGGATTAAATATTAATTTGCCTATTTTCAAATATACACATGAGTTGACTACGATTGGTACCTCGTTTGTCGAAGTTACATGCAACTCGATCTACCCCTTCGGGGATATAGGCGTGATCTAATATTTTTACTAACATTAATGAAACGACTCTTCCATTTCTCTAATCTATGCATATCTTAACACGCAAACATGTCCCACGTGAAACATATTTTTAACATTCTCGGTCCAATATGTACGACTTGACCCCTGTAACATGTTAGCCATATATTTGAATTTTTCATGTCCAATCTCGGGCAGGTGAGATACATCTGGGTTTTGACGCCAAGTGCCCCGCCGGGATTACTGTCCTATCGCGAAAGAATTCCACGCATCATAGAAGGCAATATGGGGTTTGCGAAGGGGAACCATGAGTTTTCTCCTTTGGGCCTCGTATGTGGTTTGTGTGATTGTAGAGTTGATTGATGTGTGTTTTATGATTGTTGAAGTTGAAAATTTGTATTATATTCGACAGTAATATAATACTCATCAACCTAGAGGTATAATTTACAATAATAAGCAGTATATCCGACATTGGCTTAAGAAAAATCCACAAACATATCAATGGTTGAAAGGCTAATTGACTTAGACGAATTTTTTTTTCAAACAAATGTAACTAGGTTAAAAACATAGCAATTTTGCTGATTTGCAAATATGTATGAAACTTAGTGTCATAAAAAAAGTCATTCAAGGCAATTGGCTTTTAAATCGTCGATATAATACTTCGGAAACGCACAACTATTATTTCGTTCATGTCAGAATCAAGTCTCAAACAAAAGGATGTGTAATTTTGATACATTGCCCCTTTGTCCTTTTATTGACGTGTGTGATGTAGGAAATATGTTTCTACGCGCCAGGACAAAGGCGATACGATAGCTAAACAAGTCTATTGTAGGGTTATATCCCCCTCGACCTAGATACAATAAATTGAATTATGGCCGACCGATCTGCTCCGAGAAACAATTACTTTATATTTTATTCTTTTTACTTGACACGCGAGCTTTGATTAGAAATCTATTTAATATTTGCCATCGGATAATTTATTTCAAAGTCTTTTAATTAGAGTTTTGTTTTGAGAATTATGTTAATACTGATTTTTTTATTTCTTTTAGATCGTTTCGAATGACAGCGAATAATTTCGAACGAAGCGATGCTTCTTTGATTGGAAATTTTCGATCTTATCTCTATTGGATTTTCGAAATGAGATTTTCTTTGGTTTTCTTTTTGTAGTCTGATTTGGTTCAGAGATGATTAATGACTGAATTTTCAATTATCTGATAAAAATTCAACGCAAAGAAATAAAAAATACTATTATAATAATAAAGTATCTAGTTTAATAACTCAACTACATAATTAGGATAACAACTTACTAAATGGATAACTTCATAGATAAAGAGGACATGCAAAGCAATACATTTACAAAATTATAGAAAGAGGCAAAGCAAGTGCGTAGCCAATACATGCTACTTTTTCGTAGATCTGCAGTGATCAGTATTGATGAAGCCACATAATTATTGTACAAAATAAAAGAAAACACAACTACCCACACTAGCACGCACAATTTCGCTTGTATTCGCTGGACAGCTAGATAGGTTGACACAATTCTTTGGCTAATTAAAATAACTAGTAAATGTCCGTGATCATATATTTTACATCTCTATTTGGTTTAAAATCTTAATAATATTTATTCTCTTTTTGCGCTCACATATTCGAAAACATTGTTCAATGTTGCTTACACATGCCCATTATGAATAATGTGCCAGCTGCGAAGCAGTAAATTTTAATTTTCTCGCGAAATCGCAAAGCTGGAAATTATAACTGTTTTTGTTCCGCTGTGTTTACGCGCGACATGTGTTCGTGTAACGTAGTAAAATGTATTGATAATGTTTTGTGACGTATTTCGTATCCATAATATTATAAATAGAAAGTAACTGTCTATTACTAGCTTTTGCTCGTGGCTTAACTCGTGTAAAAATGATTTTCCGTAATAAAGGTCCCGCTTTATATTTTGATGTGTTTATCATAAAGTTGGTAAACAGCTAAAGTGATTTTTCAGAAACGGGAGCAAGAGATTTCCCGGATTGTTTCTCGGAAAAACTTTTCACGCGGGCAGAGCCGCAGGCAATCTATTGTATTATAGTTGAATTTTCTTGAGAATCTACTGGGACACCTACGCGGCATTTTTAATCAATTGAACGAATCCATAACTTCCGTTTAACTTTAAAGGCGTATAACATAACATACTGTACCAAACACCGTCGCTTTTCCGGTCATTGGAACTTTTGGAAAAAAACAATTCATTTCAATAAACATTTGTTCATGCCGTTTAAAGTTTTTAAGCAATAACATTTGTTAAGTTTTATATTCAGCGACATAACTAAATGAAATGCTAAAACGATAACAATTATCTGCATTCGATAGTAAACATTACGTGTTGAATTATCTTTTAAACTTTTATTGCCAAACTATAAATGCACAAATTTCCCTCTATAAGTCTTATTTTTATCTTTTGGTCCATTAGTTTTGTTTTAAGTAAGTTTAATATCTGAAAATTGCTGACTCAGTAACATCTACAGTTAATTGCAAGTTTTTGTAACATTACGATAGTGTTTAAATATTAAATTTAACATAACTTTTTAATAAATGACATACTGCAATTAGTGGAATCTTTAGTGCTGTCCCCTGTGATTAAGCTGTCGCAATGAATGCAAAGCTTTGCACTTACTTTAATAGAGCAAAAAATACGAAGCTCTGAAGCTCTACCCTCAATAAAAGATGTTTACGAACAGCCATTCCGGGGTAGCGTTTTCGTTACAAATGAATAGATTGTTCCCTTTTGATACTGGAAATTATGGGACATTATTATACCTATAATAAACGTTGACGATTCCGTTCCAATTAATCCTTAACGAGTTTTTTTAACGCAAGCGGTTTGAAGGTTATGGTTGAACATTTTTTGGTGACAAATTGATGTGTTTAAAAATGTATGTTTTTCTACATTTGTGTTAAATATGTTGTGTTAATTTCTAAAATTGGTTATGTAATAAATCATTGTATATATTTCGTAATATCCCGGAGTTATTGTTAAGTATATAGTTATCCATTTAATGTCAAATAAAATATTAATTTGACGACTGTGTAAGACTATTTACGCCATAGCAACACCTAAAATATACCTTAATATCCATTCCGTAACAATTTTAATGAATAAATAAGTAATTATTATATTCCGATCCACACTATAAAACCATTTTAGAAAAAGAACATCATTGCGCAATGCAATTTTTTATTAATTTTATATCCGCGTTTAAATTAAAATTGTAACATATCAAGCGGACGTGTTAAGGTTCTCTGTATCAATATTTGAAATAATGATAAAGTAGATTTTAAATATGTTCTACATTTCTTTCATTCTTTCCTTCTCGATAGGTCAACGTTGTACCCACAGTTTGTCGATTTTGTGGGTGTTAATGGGTAGCTTTGAATATTTAATATCAATGTAAATATACGTTCGCTGACCTTTGTATCAAAAATATTTGAAATTTTCCATCGATTACTATATTATTAATAATCATGTTTTTAGGATATTTCCATGTAATTAAAGCACAAATTCGTCTACGTAGCTTATTTTGTGTACCCTATGCATGCAAAATTTTGTCTGAAATAAAAGAAATTAGAAACGAATATATCTGCTTTGATCGAAACGATCTGTGAGCGTAGGTGCGTGTTTTGAATTAATGTATCACAATTTATTTTTCTTGAGTGAAGAAATAATAAATGGTGTCTGAATTTACGTTACCTATTATCATTGTTTATACTAACAGCCTATACCTAGGATTGCTACTTATAATTCTGTAGAATATTTTTGCTATATATAATAACTATATAAGAATAATATCAGCCCTGTATTGTTTACTGTCTAACTGTTGGGCGCGGGCCTTCTCTACTACTGAGAGGGATTAGGTCGTAGTCCACCACGCTGGCCTAGTGCGGATTGGTAGACTTCACACACCCTCGAAATTCTTATAGAGAACTTCTTAAGTATGCAGGTTTCCTCACGGTGTTTTCATTCTCCGTTAAAGTAAGCGATAACTCACAAAGAATACATTTTTTTTTATAAAAGTCAGTGGCGTATGCTTTTGGGATTTGCACCTGCGGACATTCATCTCGGCAGTCTGATTCACAACCAACTAGGTTGTCGCCGCTTTTATATACATATTCACGCCGTATTATTCGTGAAAATTACGTGATTGATTTCGGTCAGAAACGTTTATACAAAACTATTTGTTAAGTGACGTAGAATCAACATAATAACGTCGAATATGGCAAGCCTCAAGTGTGTCAGTTGGCACTTAATATGTACACGTGTAAGTAAGATTGATCGTCTCTCAGTGTCGTAACGCGATATTATGAGGGCTATTGAATTTAGGACGATGTCGGCTTTCGAGACGGTAACGCTCTAAGCATTATGGTGATAATTTTCAAGTTCCATCAGACAGGTCAAGTGCGCCTTTGACGAGATACGACTTTTCAAATACGTGTTCGAAATTTATACGAATTCTCGAACATTATAGAATGAAATTTAATTAATCAGTTTGAAGACTTTTCATTATAATCTAAGTAACAATATTATAAATGTGCAAAATGATTATTTTTTACATTATTCTTTTTATTTTTATTTTGTTTTATTTTATTTAACAAGGCATATAATTAAAAGGTACATAAAGGTTTTATTTATACATTGAAAGTATGTTAATAGTGTTATTTATATTCACGGAAGCTAACAAGAAACGCCGGCCAAGTTGAAGTAAAACGGATTTGACGTTGTGTAAGAGGATATTTTTCCATTTGTATGGCTTTACACAATACATAGGTACTTGACCATCGACTTATTGTATCGAACTGAGCATGTCGTGTTATATCATAACGCGGTGACCTTAAAAAGGTAAAATCTAGAGGTATTATTTTCATTTTACGTCATCCAAACCTCACAAAAAACATAAAGGTCAAATATTTTAATTGTTACTGTGTAGGACTGTATCAATATTTGGGTATATTGTGTGTATAGTGCGAATACTTTGAGGTCGCGGATTTTCATCCCGGGTGCGGGCAAAGTGATATTGTTTTTTTCTGTTTAATATCAACCTGGAATTCGAGCCCAATATGGCGATAGGCTTTGTCCCTATCATATCGACGTGGGTGCACTGGCACCTATGCCTCCCCATTCGGGTATAAAAAGCGTGTGTGCGTGCGTGCGTGTGGTATAAAGCGCAAATGAACCTATTTGCACTTCTAAACCCGAATAATTGTGTTTTTTTTTATAAAGACTTGTACAACTGATAACGGTTGCTCTATAGGGAACGGTCGTTTAAATTTCTTAAAAAGTTATTAATAATAGCAGTAATATTTCTAGTACTTTATAACTCTTACGGACGTAGTCTTTGACAAAGAAGGTGAATTGTGGACCGTGACATAAGAGATTGAGGTATATTCCCTTTTAATTATTGTATGATGTATTTTTTTATTGTACCATGAGCTATGCGTTATTCTTAAATTGTGCTCCTTATTTAGTATAACATACGTAATTTTAAAGATTTCGTGTTTACTTTCAGGCCATAGCTAAAACATCGGTACTTTGACTAAAAATCTTACGGTCGAAAGCATGTTTAATAATGATGAATGTGGTATGTTTGATGTTAAATAAAAATATTATTACGAGTTAGCAACTACGTGTAGTTTTAAAGCCATGACATTGAGACTACACTAATAATGGAAATTTATCAGACTGAACGTTTTGAAGGACTAACTTTATTAGTAATGATATCCTCAAGGTCACAGTTTAGTTTAAATATGTAAATTGAGCACGACAAAGGAAATTCGACCATAATTCCACCTGCATTTTGTTGAAGACGATTTCATTTATCATAATAACTTTTAACAATCCAAGGAGATCGTTCTGAAGTATTTTGAGACTCTTGAATGAAATAACGAGTGTTCTTCCGATTTAACTCAAGGAGACGTTTCTGTTTTTACTCATCGCATTTTGTTTCGTGAAAATGCTTGACTCTATTTGAGGTCTCGTGACCTCTTGTGTCAGTTTTTTTTTCTGTCTTTGTCAGTCCTTTTTTATGTATAATTGATTTTTAAAGCTGATGCCTTTATTTGGTAACTTTCTGTTTCAGAATGGAAGTGTTTAAGATCTTAATTTGGATGTTGTATTTAAATTAAAATTCGAAGGTGCTCTTATTTATAATGCCGTTGCCGTTAATTATTTTACTATCGCATTTACCTAAATAATAAGAATTTAAACGTATTATTTGATTGTGTTTTTTTTCCAAACGGATAAGTGAATTGACTAATATATTTATTTTTCAAATTATACGTTTCTAGTACTAAAACAATATATTTAATTGACCTTTTTTAATTGCGAGATAGTGGTTATATGTATAGTAACTTTTACCGCAACTCGGTAGCGCTTTGTGCGTTCTAATGAACATCTGAAGTGGGCTCTAGATATTTCCGAGAAGGGATTCATTACTCCTGAACACGATATTGCGCGCAAAACTTATTTCCTGCGATACTTTTTAATTATTTTTTTAATTTGACGCGTGACAAAGAAAGTTAATTTTGTTATTTAATTTGTGCTTAATTGTTTTATAATTTATTTATTTCGTGGCCAATGTTGAACATTTTTCTTACAGTTTTTCTTAATACTTTGTTTTACCTTCACACTGTCTATTAACATATTTATTACACATGTTAATAAAAAATAAAGTATTTTGCAATTTATAACCTTCAATTAAATAGAAAATTGACGATTTTCATTAAGAAAAGAAGGTTATTATAGTAATTACATTTTTTATACAAAATTTATTCAGAATTTTATAATTAATCTACCCGAGGTAAACTTTTAATGACCACACATACTCCTCAAGATATTAATGTAAACGTGTATTTTATGTAATTTTAATAGATTAAACGAAAGATAGCGAATGGTAATAGAATGCATGGCGGCGATAGCCTAGTTGGGCATACCGTTTCAAAAAACGGACTGCCGAAACGAATGTTCGTAGATTCAAATACCAAGTGTTCACACCTAACTTTTCTAAAATTATGTATGTATTCTTTGTGAATTATCTCTTGCTTTAACGGTGAAGGAAAACATTGTGAGAAAACCTACCTGAGAAGTTCTCTATAGGAATTTCGAGGGTGTGTGATGTCTACCAATCCGCACTAGGCCAGCGTGGTTGAATAAGGCCTAATCCCTCTATCAGTAGTAGAGGAGCATCGTGCTCAACAGTGAGACAGAAGTACGACGCTGATATTATTATAAACAAAAGAACTCATGCCGCGTGACAGACAAACATTTCGTGGCCTACAACGTCGCACTGTTATATACAATAAATATAATTCAGTATTGTGATTGACGTATTTCAAAGAATCGATACAAATAGTAAACGATTTATCCTTGACATTCACATATTATTCCAATCGTAGTCACAAAATTTTACTTCCGAAGTCCGAGGGTTTTTCTGATCATTGCATAGTAAAACCGAATCCGAGAACGAAGATATCCATCAACTATCACTATCTTCGCGTTGATTTATTTTCAAACGCCAAACATATTTTTATTTTGACGTTCACCGCAATAAAACGAATGATTTTCTTCTCTCGTTTAAAGATATTTAGGGAGATTTTACGTTCTCGTAAAAATCGTAAAATTAGACATCCCTACTTTTGTTTGCGTCTGAAATTTCGTGCGTAATTTTTGGTTTATTCATTACGTTGCGTTTAATCACTTAACCATTAACTGATAAAATTCTTTTTGATAAATCGAAATGATATATGAAATTTGCCGTTCAGTTTTGCCATTGTCAAAATAGATGCATAATTTTACAGTTTTTTTGGATTAATACATGTATGACTTTTTATCTTGAAAAGTATACAATGTATCTTTTATGTCACGCAGGTGGAGCCGTGAACAACTTTAGTTTTATATAAAGGGAATAGATTGGGTTAAAATACAAACGAAAATTTAGCCTGTTGTCGCTCCAAGCAAATCTTCGCTACAATTCCACATAATCTCTCAATGGTAAAGATTCTCTCCAAACTCAATAGTATTTCGAGAAATTGTCCACGGATCGTTTAATACGTAAGCTTGAGATAAATAAGATTAACGATGTACCACAGCCGACGCGGAAAACCGGATTGACTTTATCATTCACTAACGTCACCGGCCGAATTAAAGAGCAGTGTAAAGTAATTTACCCGTATATTAATCTCTTGAGACGCCCACCGTTTGTAATATGTGTATTAGCTTAATGAAAAATTTATTTTAAGTTCTCTTTAGTAATATTACTAAGGACTTGTAGCAAAATAAGGATTGGGTCGGTTTCAAAAAGATGTGTGCATTTTTGGTGTTTACCGTTATCCTAAATTCATATTTTCTTTTATTTTTATTATCCTAAACTTATATTTTCTTATAGTTCTAGACAACAAAAATGATTAAGCAAAATTTGCGGTTAATAGTAAGTGTATTACTTGCCTAAAGATTCACGATATTACCACAAAATATAATTTATTAAATTTCAAGAAAACTACGATATTTTAATAAAATGATAAAGTATTTGTACCAAATGTCCTCCTTTAGCTGAGAAAATAAAATATACTTACATTCACGAAACAGAATCCCCCGAAAAAAATGCTAATAGTAGCATTTATAATGAAATATGAATTGACTCATACTTTTGCAAAATATGTCGGAGAGATTTCCCCGTACGATATGCTATAAAACGCATCATATATCTGATCAATGAGTCGTTTGCGTCATAAAATTCAGCAGGTGAGTTGTTGAAGATAAGTTTTACACATTTGGCAGCAGTATTATGAAGGTAAAATTTATGAACGATATTTTTAGGCAGGTGAGTAAAGCAGATGAAAAAATACATTTTAACGTTCTGTTTCTTTAAAGGAATCCTTAGGATTACGTTTTTGTCCGTCTGTCAAGAGCCTTTTTCTCAAGAACGCGTAGAGATATCAAGTTGAAATTAATAGACGCGGGGAATACATAGATATATATTCTAATGTTTGTTGAAGCATCACGTCAAAACCACTCATTGAATTCAAAATGTCATTACTGATAAATATCAAGATATATTTTGTGTTAAGTGTATATATGGGAGACATACCTATTCATAAAAAATTCAGTTCTATTCGCTAATCATATACTAAAACGGAACTTTGGATTAAATTTTTAATGTTCACGAATTCAAAAGAAGATATAAAATAAACAAAATTATTTGCGCCTATTTTATAGTTACTGCGTTATTTTAAACAAATTTTGTTTATTTTAATTGGCAGTATCAATTAAATATTTAATTTTGTTGAAAACGCAGTTACGATTTCCGAACCCGTTGCCCCTTTACGATTATTATGTAAGACAGTGGTATAGCCACGGTCGAGCTGGTTTATTCATACTGTAAAAATCATTTATACCCTAAAATAAAACAGCAGAACCCAGTGTCTGTAGATTGAAAGAAAAGCAATAAAAAGGAAAGGAGAAATACAACAAAAGTAACCCTTTTTAGATTTTTTTATTTTGTTTGTTAGCGCACATCGCCGAATCTGCTAAACGGATATTCGAGTAGTTTTCACGGGCGGACATAGTGTAATTGGGAACGGAATATAGACTTTGTTTTATATAAATTGAATATCAGAAAAATATTAACGCCTACGAAGTCGCGGGCACAACGAGTTGACAATATAGCTCCTATCTACAACTGAGTCAAAACTGTATTGTGAATAAAGAGATTGAGCTCTAAGAAATCCTATCATAGAACTACTAATAGAATGACTTTCTTTGTACAATCTATATTAATGTAAAGCATTTTTTCGCGGCGATAGCCTAGTTGGGTGTGGAACGGACTGCCAAGACGAATTTCCGCAGGTTCAAATCCCAAGGGCAGACACCTCTGACTTTTCTAAAATCATGTGTGTATTCTTTGTGAATTTATCGTTCGCTTTAATGGTGAAGGAAAACATCGTGAGGAAACCTGCATATCTGAGAAGTTCTCTATAAGAATTTCGAAGGTGTGTGAAGTCTACCAATCCGCACTAGGCCAGCGTGGTGGACTAAGGCTCCTCTCAGTAGTAGAGGAGGCCCGTGCTCAGCAGTGGGCAAGTATATAATAAACGGCTGATATTATTATTATATATTTTTTCGCGAGTAAAAAACGCGTTATCGCTACCACCACTTGGGGGGTGAGTGTAACGGTTACATTAGTTTCACCGGCCTTACGGTTTAAATGTCTCAGGAGTATAGTATCATTCGAGCGAGCATTGGACCGATATCAGTGGAGTTGGTTTTTCGAAAGAGAACCCGACACAGCATATAAGTACTAATAATATTCATAAATGCGATCTGAAAACCTTTCTTATGATAATTAGATTGCACATGAATTAAGAAAGGGAATTGCCACTTTGCCACTTTGTACAATTCTGGCATGCGTCTGCATCTGGCGAAGCGCAATCTATAGTCTGTCTACCCTAATGGAATAGTGGCGTGATACTATGTAATTAACTCTGTTTATCTGTTAAGAAATTGATTTCGATGAAATTTGTTACAGAATAAGTTTAAAACACAACGGATATAGGCTACAATTAAAATATTTGTCTCGAAATGAAAAACAATTATAACATATACAGAAAAAATATAGTTTCGTAATAAATATATATTTTCTGCACAAAAATTGTATTCCATTAGCATTATAGGATTAGTTATAAATATAAAGAGCTATCAACGCTCTTCAGATATCGGAAAACCGTCCGTTTCGAGTTCATAAAAATAGTATTTTACATTTTTTGCACAACTCGTTCTAAAATCAACAAGGTACTTAAATAGAACTGGCGGGATTCAAGTCCGGTTCGCATTATTCCATTAACAACTGTGGTTACGGTTTATCTTATTTTAAATATAGTACTAAAATAATAGTGAATTTACGACTTTTTCGACGTTAACGTGATTAATATTTAAAGATATATTAAAAATTATTAGAGAAAATATCATTTGTTAAATCGGTCTTGGTGTGACATTATTGTTTTATTTAAATAAAAAATGATTTTATTAAGAATGCAGTGATATTATGCGAAATATTTATACAAATGATTTGTGTCTAATATTTTATATTTTTTAAATAAAATAAACAATAGATTTTTATGAGTATTCATTAAATCTAATACATATAAAATTCATTAATTCTAATACATATACTATAGTAAAATTATTGTGACACCAATGTCACAATAATTTTACTATAGTCCTACGAAAACTCAATTGCACAAATGGATAAAAATATTTTAAATTTCATCTCAATTATCTATTTTTTATGAATACTTCATAAGTTCTTTGTTCTCACTTAAAGTGACTGAATGCTTGATGAGTGACTGAATTACTCAGAATTTGTAAAATATATTATTGTCTGATTAGAAAATTGTGGGCCTCATTCACTGGGTTCAATGACTACGTAGTTATAACACGATCAAGGGACGAATATGTACGATTTATATATTTTTTCGATTAATTGGGGTTGTTGGCACCTTATTTGTAAGAGATTTTGGTCTGGTTTGAAATGCCAATTGGATTGAGCAATTATGGCTTGAAATGAAATTCTGACATCAAAAAAAGATAATTTATTAAATCAAAATCTATTGAATTAACGTTGAGTTTTTAGAATGAATTTGTATTTGATTGGAATGAAAATAATATATTTTTTATGTGATCAGGACAAAGTGACCCTACTGCACCTGATAGTAAGTGGAGTGGGGTCCAGTAGAATCTTGACTGACGAGAGATTAACCCTCGGCAGTCGACACAATTTTGTCGGCCTGATGGAACTTTATATACACAGGCTGATCCCCGAACGCAAAACACTTACGTGGGCCACTATGGCGGGTTTTAATACCTTGTGTACCGTGGTCGCTATTCGAGTGGATATAAAATATATCCTACCACCAGCAAAAAAATTACTTACAAGACTTGGTAAATTTATTTCGATTCGTGCAAAGTCCTCGTTTTTTATTTATTTGTGACTAACGAGACCCCAGATATCTTAGTAACAAATCATGCCGGGTAACTATTTGTCAACTGTTTGTTGATTAAACACAACACACAACAAACTTCCTTACATTGTTTGCGAACACATAAATCTAAACTAACCGCATTGAGCTAACGTGCATTAAAATTTTAATAACAATTTCGCCTAATAAACTGTGATAGAAATTCATATGTAAGGTCGTCGTAAATCAAAGCCGTCCCACCTAAACCAGGGTTTGATTCAATACGTATGACCTTTACATTTTCTTTGACGGTCAGGTACCATATTGCTTTATTTCATTAACACAGCTTTGTTTCTAGCCACTGTGATTAGTGTCACAAGAATTTCATGTGGTTTTGTTCTGACAGTTACGAAATAAATAAAACCAAGGGCCCCGCTGAATGATGGAATATTGATTTTGCTTTCGGAGATTGTTCAATATTTTCGTGTTAGATAGTTTCCGGGAGTAATCGGTTGGATAGACTTGTGATTGAAAAATGTGTCTATTAATTTTTGAGAAGAGAAAATGTTTTTTTAAGCAGTTTAAGGTACATTGGTATAATAAACTAGCGACCGGCACTTGTTTCGCACGTGTGATACCACATATTTATACCCAAATGACTTTTGGTGATCTCATTGATACTAAATTTCATATATTCATCCGCTGAGGTAATCTGAAGATAATCTAAATGAAAATAGGGCCAATCGTTTTGGAATCCATCAGGGACATGTATAAGCGCATTTATTTAAATATATTATATTATTTTTATATGTATAAATTGAACATGCATCTATGTACCTACCATATATTTGTATAAAAAATATATTTAGTAAATACGCTATCATTCATACACAAACTGAGTATCAACACTAACCTTTTAAATTCACGGTAGCAAAACAAATTACTCGATTTACGAAACCGTGGCATTCATACAATTGAAAGGTATAAATGTCAACGATTCCACCATATTTAGCTGAGTATAAAATATTCGCTTATTTCCGCAGCAAGCCAACCAGCAGTTTCGCGCCTTATTAATCTGGAAGTTTAAATCCAGCCGTAGTGAGGAAATCTTCGAAGCGGATCACGTTTAAAATGAGGTATTTTTAGATAAATTTTGTATGGAAATGCAATACGAAATAACGAAGTAGAATTTTTCAATTCGAGATGTGGTTTGCTACTATTATTCGTAGATGAAATGCGGGAAATTGAATATGAAATAATTCGTTGATTTCGCAGTAATGGGATCTTCATGAAACTTCATGGTGTTGCCATTTTAAATATTATATTATATAAATCTATTTATAGTATATGCTACTTTATAGATTTTATAATTTTCTAGTTATGATTAAAATAACTTTTATATAAATCGTAAAATACACGAAATAGTTATCACGAAGGCCGTCAATTCGAATAGTTTCACCCGAATAAAATTTTATTTCGAAGCTTTAAGTTATATTAAATTACGTTCTTCATATAAAATACTACGAAGGTTTCAAACGTTTTCAATTTTATTGCAAAGCGGTTACTTAAAATGGGTGTTCTTATTTTACGAACGTTTCTTAAATTTCATCTCGTTTCGCTCATTCGTTTTTATTTCACACAGTAAACGAAGATAAACTGAAAGCTTTGCTTTATAATGGAAATCATTGTTTTTCCTTATATTACAATTTCATTTGTAATTAATTTGATATATAAAACTGCATATTACATAACCTAGTAAAATGTACATAAAATTTATTTAAACTACCCACATTTATGTACAACTAACGGCTGTTTTCAATAAAAGATCCCAATCTCAATCTCAATCTTCAATCCATCTCAATCTTCATCATTAAACATGATGACTGTTCTGATTGGTCCGTTTTTGAGATAGATCGAAATTAGGTTCATTTATTGAAAATGGCGGTAAATGACAAATTGCTAAGTTAGAACCGGGATATTTTGTTTCGTACAGATTTCATCGTACATTTGTTTAATTTAATGAACACAACATTGCTTGGTTGGAAATTTTGCGTTATATTTCGTGGTAGGAGTTATTAATGGTTTAATTTTTTCTATGCTTATATATCGGTTGTATCACAAAGATATATGTTTTTTTGTGGTTTCTAATCCTATTGATATGGAAAGGTTTTATACCTCACGGGTGTATCGTTTACTTATCGCCATTTTACAGGCTTCTGTCTGTATGGTCGCGGACAATTTATAAATTATTTATCTATCTTATACGAATTTACCTTTTGTTATCAGTATATTTTTAGTTTTAGTATACGTAATTTAGAATATGAAATTAAACATTTATATACAAATCGTCAAAAATTGCTGACGTATTTCTTTTGCTAAAAAAATAAACTAAAATTTGTAAAGAGATCAGCTAAAAAAGAGCCCATAGTAAGGAACATTTTCTTTCAAAAATAATATTTTAATACAATGCCATTGTATTAAAAAGGATGACGGACATACAAAAGCCGATAAATTGGTCCCGCTGTTCAATTATGTTAACCGGACCATACCGTAAACAGCTGACAACATTCCCACATTTAATATTTCAGGTACATTTTTAGGTTATTGTTCAACTTTCTGTTACAAAGCTTGTGTTTCGAAGAAAAATGAGTTTGTGAGAGGTGGTTTTGGAGAACGCCTCATGTAATAATAATAATAATATTATGATACCGGCCTTGTATTTTATACTATAAAAGAGTCAGAAAATTTCCTAGTTATCAATAGAGTTATCAAAGCTATCTTTTGATTAGAATGAATTGCAAAAAGACGAATTCGCCTCTGTAGATACAATAGAACCCCCTGCTAGAAAAAAAATGATTATGATTTATTAAGAAATTTGCTCCGAAATTCTTCGCGTTCCAAAACTTTATTACTAACATGCTCAGTAAATCAAAGCTTATACATATAATTTAGACTTAATGTAATGAACTGAAAACCGTAAATTCATTTTATAAGCAACTAACAGTGACCTGCGGCTCTATTCGCGTGATTTTTTTTCCAGAAAAAATATTGTCCAAGTAGCCTATAGCACTTAGAAGCATTGTCCTTTATGTTAAAAAAAAATATTTAGTAGTTCCTGAGATTAGCGCGTTCAAACAAAATCTTCAGCTAATATTACCCGTGCATCTATGAAAATTTAGCTAACAATTCAGCCGAGCAATTAGCCAACGGCTATTGTTTACGAGATGCCGTTTAGATTGATGTTTCCTAAATGTACTGTTATTTACGTCTTGAATATTTTCGTAAATATATGGGGATCAAGGTTGTTTGGTTGCATTTGTGTGGGTCTATGATGATAGGTGACGATAGAAGGTGCATAATAATATTATATATTCGTAACAACTACAGTTAGACCGATGAAGCATTTATACGTAGATATTGATGTAAATTTTACCGTGATTTGGAATGGAAATAATTGAATTATGTTGATAGATAAATATTGTATAACATTCATGAGTTTTCATACCCATTAATCCATGTACCAGGTGTTGCCCGCGGCTTCCGTTGGGTTAAGAATTTTGAACGATAATATATAATTTTCCGAGAAAAAGTGAGCCTATACATTAATTCAAGGCCCGATATCTTTGTAGATATGAAAAATTAAGCGTGAAATTATTAAAGTTTAGTTACATTATCTAAATTCGTAAAATTTTCTTAAAAGTTTTGTACAAATCTGCACTTTTTACATTAATTGATCCTAATCACTTAGAATAATCATTTAAAGCGAGAAAAGTCATGTTTATAATGGACTAATTCCTTCAAAATTATTATGCTATAAAATGCTCGTAGAAAATGCCTTTTTGAAATGCTATGAGTATTGAACTTTGAAGTGCGTAAATTCGAACCGCGCTCTCTGCAAGTCGTCTGAAATGTTTCTTAAAGAATTATTAAAAGTTTGTCGAGGCATAAAAATGTATTGCTTAGAATTCGTGGTAGAAATTTTGTGATGTTAGTCAGGCGTGAAATTTAAATTTTTATCTTTTCTTTGCAGGATTTATTGAATATTTATTGAGGGTTCGTAGAAAGAGGTTAGATTTTCTTAGAAAAGTTTAGTCATACCTTTTTTATTAAAGGTTTTTTTGATGTCTTACTTAGTTCGTTATGTGTGAATTCTCTATCTCGAAAACTTTAATACGATTATGTTAATCATACAGGGTTTGGGAATGGTGTGGTCTAACTTTTTTAGATGTATTATTTTATTATATTTTTTTAACCTTTACCACAGATTACAATATCATTTTATACGATAAACCGCCTTATACAATTTCAAGAGGATTATTGATTACCTACTTTTTAATAAAAATAAGTAATACTAAGATGAAATTGTCTTATGAACTCTTTAATTGCTTAACTGCTCTTACATCATTTGAAGAGGCAATAGCATCTATTGTCCACATTTCATCGAACCTGTGTCGCTTAAAATACATATATTTTTTAAATAATTCGTCGGTCATAGCCTCGTAATGTATAGGCTATTATAGTTAAATAAAAACAAACATTTTAGTTACATTTTCGTACCAACTATAATATCTATTATCTGTTTGTTTTTCTATCAATGGCAAGGAAGAAGAAGAAGGAAGAAATAAATTATTATTACCAATAAAAATACTTCTAAAATAATTGCAATTCTTACAGAATCGTTCAATTATTACTTATTAGTATTTAAGTTGCATTTTATTCTGACTACAATATCCGCCTTCGTCAAATCGATACCAAGTTAACGGATACAGATCAAACTCGCGTTCTAATTGTTTGAAGAGAAACTTTTCACTTAATTATTAATATGAAAGTCCGGAGTCGGAAGGAACGGCTTGAACTTTGAGGTCCATTTAGCAGTATTAAGTCTGCTTTGGTTTAACTTTTGTATAAGGTTCAACGTGACGTGTAAATAGAAATCTGGAGCAGGGATTTCAAAGTTGGATTGGTTAAAGTTTTATAGCATTTTCTCATTAGTTCATTGTTGTGGTAGTGCATGTTTGGAATCTTTGGAAGAAATTCATTTCATAAAATTTTACATTATAATCTACATGCAGAGAATCTTAGATTGCGTCTAATGTCAATTAGTGCCGCACGACAATTAGACTGCCTTAATGGCGTAGCGCGGTATGGCAGCGCTCTGAGGTCTTGGTTTCGAATTCCGGGTCGAGCAAAGTGATATTTGGGTTTTTCTGCTCAGTACCAAGTTGAAGTCTGGAATTTGTGCCCGATATGGCGATAGAATAGCCCTATGTTATGTCATGGGACGGACACTTGGCGAAAATGGGCGCCCTGGTTGCGTCTCTGCTTACCTCTGAATGCGTGATGTATGTGGGTTTAATGATTACAAAATTTCGATACATAAATAAATTGATTACGTCCTGCTTTGTAAAACTGAATCCATATTTTATATCAATGTTATCCACCTCAAGGAGACAGGAAGCATATGCCGTAAAATGCGACGTTTATGATGTCATGTGACAGATGTGAATAATTTACATTTTGTGTTTCGAATATAACTATGATACAATCCGCGGAATGCCATTAAGTGCGGAAACGTGAGCTGGAACTATTTCCACGCCACGCTTTTACACTGCATGTATAATAAATGCTGTTGAACACAAACGTGCATATAAATGCTCTTAAATAAACTATAGTACGAAGTTGTTCCAGTTGAATGTAATCCGTGCAAGCGTGGAATGTCTTCCTGGATGTCATGGTAGACAGTTCAAATATTACGCGAAAATAATAGTGATTTTAGCAACTTAAATTTTTATTAATAATTAGTATTATATTTATTAATGAATGTATTGTGTATTTTTTTGTTTTTGAGTTGAGAAATTTCATCAAGATTCAAGAGCAGATTAAAAGAAAGAAGTAGTGGAATTAATGTCGTACTTTACCTTGGTGAAAGTGAACTTCTGACTAGATTAAAAAATTAATCCAAATTTATTACTCATTTAATAATTTGTTACTCATCATTCTTTTATATTATGGCTTCCACCGTTTATCTATCGGTGATTTTCCCAATGCCGAATGTTAATAGCGAATAGAAAATAAAAAGTATAGAAAACAATTACTATAAAAATCCTATAACACAGGTATCAGGATTATCCGTTAGGTTACTAACGGACCATTAGGTAAGGATACAAAAAGTGTTTAACAACAAAAACAACAAGTCCTCAGACAGTTCACCTTACGGTACCATTACTAATTTCACAAACTACCACATTCCAAGTATTAGAAACTGTCGACTTTGGTCCCACAACACCAACAAACCAGAACAAAACTTCGGAAATACACAAAGTTTATACCAATGCATCGATCCACAATATCTTTTATTTGTTGTGTCACGGAAAACTTTAAGTGTCTTGAACCTGGATGTTATTTGACCGAATAATATTGGAAGTTTAGAACCTTTTGTCTAGATGCATACTTGACCGCAAATCTAATGGAATACTGACTGAGCTTTGAGAAAGCAAATGTATATTTCTAAATTGGAACAAAATGTTTTCCGGAATTAACATTTGCCCCAACAGTGCAGGTGTTGGGGCAAATGTTGATCTATTTTAGCATCTACTGACCCATTTGGAGATATAGATGCGGGATATTATGTTTTAAAAATGCTATTTATTAATCGTTATATTTTTATTATTAGCTGCAAATGATGATCGTTTTCAGAAGAAAATCGGACGCCGTTTTTTTTAAAATCAGGTAATCGAGTTCCTCAATCTGAGTTGCTCGCTTATGCATTAAAGAAAAGTTCTGCAATTCGTTTAGTAATTTTGAATATTCACGTATTTGATGTTTGCGAAGGAAATTTGGTAGTCCATTTGAAGTTACTTCCTTTAATGAATTTGTGTTACATTGTACTAAACTGTTTGGTTCATAATATTGATATTTAATTATACTAATAAATAATGATTTATTATACTCTCGGCCATATGGCAGGGACGCATTAATGAATCGTCAAATATTAATATCCATTTGCGTAATTTAATTAGTAATTTGCTAGAACCTATTGATACTATAAAACACTAATTTAATGTCATCTAATACTTTATTACTATTGTCTTTTTTGTCTTTCGTTATTTTAAGCGAATAATTATCGAGAGACAATCAAGCTTGCTTGAAACATAAAATGGAGCAGAAATTGAATTTATTACACGACACTTAACTGGAAATAAGGTAAATTACAACGAAAACAGAAGTAAAAGTTGCCATTATAGCTCGCAACAATTGGTCCCAATGTCTAATTCCGGTGATTTATTTAATGTTGCCAATAATCCTTTTGCTAATTTACGTCGGCTTTAAAATGAATTGGCTCTGTTTTCGCATTAAAATTTTACTGTCACTTAGATGCTTTAAACAATGTAACGGTTAAGATTACGCTCGTATGTTGCTATAAACTTAAGTTTAAACACGTAATTAAACTGTCGACTTCACTAAGGTAATTGTTTCTGGTATACTGGTGTTCGTGGTCTTGTAGTGAATTGAAACATAACACATTGCTTTGCTGGTAGTTGTAAAAATCTATAGTAATATTGTTTGTGAATATTATAATTATTTCGTCATTATTAGCCAGAGGATGACCACTGTAGAATATAGACAGAAGATTTTCATATTGATCTACTGCAAGAAACTTGCATTTAGGAACTTTATTCGCATAAAGTAAAAGACTTTTACGAGGTCGTCTGTACTATGATATATTTTTTATTTTTCCATTATGTTTTACTCCCAAGCAGCGGTTTAGATGCACTGTTGTATTTTGGTTTAAAGAATATTGTAACAAGCAGTGGCGACGGATATTACTAGCGGCTTCCATTTAGATTATGTAAAAGCTAATTATCATCAAAAAGATGTAGACCACATTTATGCATATAGTATTCATATGTTGTGTCGGGTGACTTTTCGGAAAATTTCACTCTTAGCTGTGGCTAAGAGTAACCAGCGTAAGTAACCAGCGTAATTATCTACTGGGCATTATGAGACTTCATCATCATCATCTCAGCCACAGGAAGTCCACTGCTGAACATAGGCCTCCCCCAAGGATCTCCACGTCGACATGTTGGAAGCGGCCTGCATCCAGCGACTTCCTGCGACCTTAGCCAGGTCGTCCGTTCGTTATGAGACTTAACAACTTATATCTCAGGATGAAGAGGGCAGTGCGGTAACATGGAGCAGCAATGTGCAGCATGTAATTCAATGCTTTGTAGTGTTGCTACTGTTTATGGTCGGTCGTATCCCTTATTATCATGTAAGTGATATGCTCGTCTCGTCATTCAACGACAATACAAATACAAGTTAAGTTTATTTAGTTACTTTTTACCCTTAAATAATATCTCTATTGTTAAAAGAATATAGTTTATCGCAGCATTGCATGCGCTTTTCATAGTACGTAAAATTACCCTAAAATATTCAAATTTAGCCCCAGAGCAGCTTGAGCTCATTTTGATTCAGCGCCAAGTTCTCGTACGTTGAAATCGACATTAGCTATTGTTAGTTATGTAGTGCACAGCGGTGGCAAAGGGTGAAATTTTCCGAAAGGTAAGCCGACATAAATATAGGTACTAATACTAATTATTGTTTCGTTTTTAGCTCATTATGCTATAAATATTAATTATTTATTTATTAGGAATATAATTTATATTAATAGCTTGCTTACATATATTACAAAAGCGAAGCCGGCAATAATCGGGCTATATGGATCCTTCTCTCGTGTACAGAAAAGTAAGCGTTCTTTATATAGAAGTGAGATGCCATAATTTTTGGTATAGATATTTCTACTTATCAGCCCTGCTATAAATAACTTTTAATTACATAAAAATCTACTACATATTTAAAATAGGATAAGAAACTTTAGCTTCGTATAATTATAATGAAACATTAATTGGTGCTTAAAAATAAACTTGCAGAATTTTTTTTCTTGCGTTATTTAAAAAAAAATTAAAGAATAAAAAGTTGTTTGCTTACTACAAATGATCGAACTGCACTTTCTGTTTATATATTTTCATTATCTTTGATACCTAAAAGTTAAGATTATAAATTATTTTCGTAATTTATAAATATATGTCTAATTAAATTTATTCATAAAAATTACACTATATTATTGATTAGTCACTAAAACTAAACAATTGAGAAAATGTCTAAGTAATGACTTAGATAAAACCATTGATAAAACCATATCTTACTTATACATATTAATAGTAAATTCAACATTCTAGGATATAATGCTCACTGTTTTATTTAATCCTTATTTTAAGCCCTTGTCGTATGTTATGGCTATGTCTCTTGTGAATAGGTAATAAATTAGTTATACTCTATAATAAATGCTAGTGGATTTAAATTCCTTATGTGACCGACCACCTCTATTGGTTAATCTATCGTCTCTGTACGCCTCAGAGCTAAGCTGTCGGTGGTCGTTGTAGATAATTGGCGGCAATCATTAAGCCTGTTCAGAAAATGTGTGGGTCGCCTGAAATTCCACGTTCTGGCTTAATAATACTGACTGTTCTATAGGCTCTTACAGTCTCATATTATTTAGATTCTAGTGTATGCTATTAAGTGTTTTGGGTATAGAAGAGTATCCGAATATCGCACATTTAAATTTAACACTGAGCATAGTCTTGGCGAGTCTCTGGAGATTGATATGATTTGTCCTAGTTTTCTAAGCTTTGGTTAATGTCTTTTGGATATTACTTTGCTATGAGGCAGCTGCTATATGTAATTGTGCTTATTAAGACTTTGATCATATAATGAATTGAAGGCTGAAAATGTAAAAAATGTTTGTGACCTATTTGCCATGCACTTCTCTTCTGTTTATGAAATTAACACGCACACAAAATTCGTTGATGAGAATGTAAGCAATACGTGTGATTTTGTTATAGATATGAAACATATCAAAAGTGTCGTTCAAAAACTCAACATATCTAAAGGTGTTGGGCCAGATAATATTCCTCCATTGTTTATACGTAAAACTGTCAATAACCTTTTAGTACCGTTAAAGGCGATATTCAACAAATCCTTAACATCTGGAATTTTTCCCAACAAGTGGAAAGAAGCAAGAATTGTCCCAATATTTAAAAACGGCAAAAAGGACCTGGTTTTAAACTATCGGCCAATTTCCATTCTTTCCACATTCGCCAAAATTTTTGAAGTACTAGTTTATCCATATGTATACAACTTAGTTAAAAACCAAATCTCACCTCATCAACATGGATTTATGTTAAAAAGGTCGACAAACTCAAATTTGCTTAATTATATTGATGATGTAGCTCTAGCTGTAGATGCGGGATATCAGGTTGATGCAATATACACAGATTTTTCAAAAGCCTTTGACAAAGTTAACCATACATTATTGTTAAAAAAGCTGAACCATTTTGGTGTCAATGGTAAAATGTTAGGCTGGTGTAAATCCTACTTGGAAAACAGATCCTCAGTAGTAGTCATAGATGGCTATAAATCTAAATCTTTTGTAGCGTCATCCTGTGTACCTCAAGGTTCCAACCTAGGTCCACTTTTTTTCAATGTTTATGTCAATGATATTACTGAGTTACTTAAATATTCTCAATATCACTTATTTGCTGACGACTTAAAGTTAATGCGAGTGATAAAAAATGTAAATGACTCTGATCTATTACAATCAGATTTGGATCGACTTGTGGAGTGGTGTCGTGTAAATAATATGTTTTTAAATGCCTCTAAATGTTACCATATAAAATTCTCACTCAAACATAAACTTATCCAAACTCAATACAATATTGCAAGTAGTCTATTAAACGAAGTGTCGTATATTCGGGACTTAGGGGTCTATGTAGACACTAAATTAAAATTTACGAACCATATTGACAAAATTCTAAACGCAGCTAACAAATCACTCGGATTTGTACTTCGATGTAGTAAAGAATTTAAAAGGTTTCTACAGCGATACTACTATACAATTGTTACGTAAGAACCAAACTGGAATATTGTTGTGCTGTCTGGTCACCAAGTTATAAAATTCATATTAAAAGAATCGAAAGTGTACAAAAAAAGTTTCTCAAACATTTATTTTATCGTAGGTTCATCCCCAATAATATGATGACTTACCAAGATAGGCTAAAATACCTTAACATGAAATCACTCAGTGCTAGAAGAAATATTCTAAGCATGATACACTTGCATAAATTGTTAAATAATAAATACGATTGTTCCAATTTAATAACAAAGTTTAATTTAAGTGTTCCTTCTCGTCCTCCCCGTCGACCACGTCCCGTATTACATGTTCGCCGTTGTCGAACCAATGTAGGAAAACACTCTCCCATCCCACGTATGTCTGCCTACTATAACCATCTTTGTTCTAAAGTAAATAACATCGACATTTACGGTAACCCTCTATTCTCATTCAAAAAAATATTATCTGATTATGTTGAAGACCTATAGTATTCTGATAACGGTAATTTGTATCTTAATTTTTTAATATAATTCATTTTTTTAGTTGTTTAATTGATTATGTAGAGTTTTATTGAGTTCGTTTTTGTTATTCTAATTTTATTGTTTTACAGAGTATGTTGTGTTTGCCTGTAATCGAAATTGCAATAGTGCATTGTGTTTTCTAATTATTCTTTAATTATAATTGTAACGTTGTAAATTTTGTTGGCAATCCATAAAAATAAAAATAAAATAAAATAAAATAAATCCATCCAAAATACTCAAAACATTGCGGTATCCAGAGAGAGAAACTTATGTTACTGAATGGATAGCAAGGGATGTTAATAATTCTGATCCCGAAGGAAGCGTTACTACCGAGTTCGCGGAAAACTGATGGATTAACAAATAAATATATAATACGCGTATCACTCGTGACCTATGTTATGATTGATTTTCCAAAATCAATCATAACATAGGTCGGGTTAAAAATCAAAAAGCAAATATCTATGAATTCCTTGCTATCACAGACTCGCCCTCTATTACACCATGGCATGGAATACACAACGGTGAAAAGTGACACTAGGGGAATAAAAAAGGCATGAGTGTGTGTGTTTCATATCACCTCTTCTAAAACGCTTACCGATGATGATTCTAATTTTTCAATAATAAGTAGTATTATTTACAGATAAAGTTAATCCAGCGGGAACCTGCACTGTAACTAAAACTATTTTAACCGAGATTAGAGTTAAAGTTGCAAACCAATGAATGCTCATGTGCAGTATAGTTACGTTGCACTCCGTTATTATATCTGGATGCAATTGATAATGAATGGACAGGAATGGTCTTTACAATTCGGTGACCGAAACTCGTCCATTCAGATGTATGCACCAAATATTGCATGTAATTCCGGGCACAGATGAAGCGAACGAGCGGATGTAATAAACACAAGGCGTAAAACCCGCAATGGTGGCCCATAAAAGTGTGTCGTGTTCTAGGATCTGCCTGATTTCATCCGGTTATAAACAGCCCGACATAATTGTACCCATTGGCGAGAGATAAACATCTTTCGACAGTCCCCCCCCCCCTCCCCCGCGCTCACAACTACAACTCCTGTAAGTCAGGATAAGCAGTGTCACTTACTTTACCACAGACACTATCAGGACCCCGTTCCGCTTACCATCAGGTGCAGTGAGGTCACTAAGCCGCGCCTGTATACAAAAGTCGTCCACACACACCAGCTTTTGTTCGTCCGGCAGTGTTCGCTAGGTCTGAACTCGTTATAATGTAGCAGAATTCGAGCACTTTATCAATGAGTACAAGTCGAGCGTCACAGTACGCACCACTTGTGACGCGAAGCCATCAATCACAGGCAGAATTGACTTGACGGCATCGACTCTGCTTTTTAGGGAGAAAATAATACCAAATTAATTTTACTGCGTATATTCTAGTGTATCGTTGTTTGTTGTCAATATCATAGTTAATCTCACTGCTGATAGCCAAAAAACCAGATATATCATGGTCGACAGGATATTTTATTCTATACAATGAAACTTTAGAGGGATTACCTACAAAAGTATTTCTATATCATAAAAAAGGAAAAAAAACCCTCTACATTATCACTCCTAAATGTTAGTCTGAATTTTAAATGCAAAGTAAGGTTTTTTCATGAATTCAATTTTTTTTTTTATTAATAGCATTATTTCCGGCTTTAAAATAAATTTGTAAAACCCAATCAATACGTAAAATGATAAAGCTTCGTCAAAATCATCTATAATTGGATTCTGGTCACTGGACTGGAAAATTTACATGGACGCAGTACTTAGTGAATCCCCAACATTATTTTTCGAAGAAATTGTAAGATATTTTTCTTGCAATTAAACCCAATGATTGCTTGCTAGAATTTATTGTATGTATTAAAACATCTCACCCTTACTAATACAGTATTAATGATTCTTACAGTTTAGAAATAGAAAATTACTTTTATTTTTATTCATAGTTCAAATTCGTGTATTTAACATGCCAATAACATATTTTTTATTTTATTCTGAATGCAGTTCACCTATAGTTTTTATGAAGTCGACATTTATGAACTTGGAGACTATATGAAAGATTATACTGACACTACTGGAAGATAAAATGAACCAAATTAAACAAATTTTAAAAGTAAATACGAATATTATCGGTATACGGAGTGCATAGGCAGCTATAACATCCATGGATTCATAGAAACTTTAATAAAAAAATCGTTTTTAAAATGTTAGTCGTTGTTTTGAAATAACAAAAGTAATAAATCATTTTCGTTACATACATTCATTTAAATAATATGTACAGAATATGTGAAATTGATACACAACAATTAATGTATATTAATCCTCATTAATAGAATATATGGTTGTCAAAATATTATACATCTAAAAGTTGTAGTATGAATATTAGGTTCATGTTTAACAAATTATCTACTACAGAATATTATAAATATGAACGAAATAAATTTAGTGCTTTATTTGAAATCAATTTAAGTAATGTAAATCAATTAGATATATGTAAATGCTTTAGTTTTAATACTCAACCAAAAACATTGCAAAAATACAAATGTAAATACAATTACAAACATGAGTATAAGGCACTCATACTTTTTGCGCTGTATACCTACTGAATAACATATTATTTTCCTTCAATGAGATTGTTTCTCCGAAACAGATCCGTACGCCTAGACGAAGAGTTATTACAATAATCTGAACAGAAATACTCGGATTCAATTGAAACAATTTTCTATACCGTCCCATTGTTGGTTTGAGGCATTGACTTATTACCGCCTACTCTGCCGACTTTTCTCAACGCAAAAAGTTCTCGACGCAACTTTTTTCGAGTTCAATAATTTATTGCTTCGTATAATTTAATTTTGATGGATTTTTTTGTGCTTCGGTGGCACTTTGGAAATTGTATGTTTCTTTAATGAGATTATTTTACTTTTTACGGTGTTTGATCAATTTAATATAATTCAAAATTGATTCGCAATTCATTGAATTTCTATTTAAAGTCAACGATTGTTAAAGGGAACAAGTCCCAACCATAGTATAATTATATTTAAGTACCTATTTATTTAAAAAGCGGCGATAGGCCTAGTTGGTTGTTGAACGGACTGTCGAGACGAATGTCCGCAGGTTCAAATCACACATCCCTAATTTTTCTAAAAAAATATGTGTGTATTCTTTGTGAATTATCGCTCGCTTTAATTGTGAAGGAAAACATTGTGGGGAAACCTGCATACCTGAAAAATTCTCTATAGGAATTTTCGGGGGTGTGTGAAGTTTTCCAATCCGCACTAGGCCAGCGTGGTGGACTAAAGCTTAATCCCTCTCAGTAGTAAAGGAGGCCAGTGCCCAACAGTGGGACAGTATACAATACAGGGCTGATATCATTATTACCTAAAATATTAATTTCGTCAGGTAATTATGTGACCTTTAAAAAATATAAATAACATTAACCTTATATGTCCTATATCATAGAAAAACAAACGACACTCATACGTTTTATAAAATACTAGCATTTACCTGAGACTCCGCCCGCGTGATAAAGTTTTTCTTTATAAATATTTTCCCGGAATACAAACTATGGCACTTAGAAGTAATGTAGCTCCCTATTAGTAAAATATTTTTTAAAATTGGTTCAGTAGTTTCAAAGATTAATCCCTACAAACAAACAAACTCATAAACTTTTTCTCTTAATAATATTAGTATATATTAGTCATAATCAAGTCAAACAATTGGGCACAAAATATATTATTAAAGTTATCCTCGACTGAACATTACGAAACGATTCGAATCCATTAGCATATTTGTGGTCTCAACGGAAACCTGTGAATTGTACGGTGAGCCCTTGAAATATTGGAGGTGGAAGCTTCATTTACATAGAATCAAGTCGGACACACGATAGATCAAGTTACGGACGAAATGTATTTGAATATAAAGAGACAATGTTGTTTTTTTTTGGATTTCGGACAGAAAAAATAATGTTTGTCTTCATTGATTTTATGAAGTGTTATAAAATGCGTCATAATCATCGTCATAATCATCAGCCACTGGATGTCCACTGCTGAACATAGGCCTCCCCCAAAAATTTCCTGATCGACTGTAAGCGGCCCGCATCCAGCGACCTTCTGCGACTTTTATAAGATCATCTGTCCACCTCCTTCTGTTGGGTTTCGCCGACGCTGCGCTTTCCAGTTCATGGCCTCCACTCCAGAACTTTCTTGCCCCATCGGCCATCAGTTCAGCAAGATATGTACTCTACCCACTGCCACTATCACTATAATAGAATAAGGCATTGTAAAATGGATACAAGATCGAGTCTGAATCGAGTGAATCTAAGACGAGATCCGCCTCTTTAAGCAGACTGTTTAATAATTATCATTACAAAAGTTTAAAATATAAACTCGTTATTCTACAGATTGCCTGGAATTTAAACCTGTTTACCAGTGCAATGGTTATACCATTCGCGGAACTATCAGAGCTATGAATCTCTCAGTTCGTTCATTAACATTTTTTTGTTTACACGCCAAGTTGTTTATTTCTGCCACCGGATGAAGCAATTTGTAACAATATTGTACCTAACAGCGATAATTGAGTTTTGCCTTGATAAAGTAAGAGAATTCTATTACGAAACAAATCTGTAACACTGAATAAGTGGGTCCCTTAATTGTATTTTCGGATACTCACGGGTAATGTATTAGCTTTTAGTGGAGTATTATTTTATATTTATCTCTTGTGTTTATTCGTCGAGGTTTCACATGTTTTTCAAATATATAGATATATTTTTTTTACATTTATAGAAATTTGGTAAATGGAAAACGATTCAACCGATAAAGTAGTAGTGGTAAGGTGCGTTGAGGAAATAGCAGATCACCGGGTAGTTGTGGTAAATAACAAAGAAACACATTTGGCCATGTTGCCTGTATTTGAAAAAGTTTTCGGATTTTGTAGTAATCTTGAAACAGCGGAATTACCTTAGATTGGGTATAACCCTAATGCAACCTGGTCAATCTGCCTGTGAGAAGTGCTAGAGAAGAGTAGATGCAGTAAAAACCTTCATGTAAAGGGGTAGAACATATTATTGCTAATAGAGCAGATTCTCTTCAGCAATCTCAAGAACCGTAGAAAATTAACCACTAAAGCTGTCACTTCACAGTTCACTATATTTTTGAGTTACTTGAGTTAGTCTATTTGTGTCGTTGATATAATCCGTAATGCGTGGCTTTACACGTTGTGACACGAAGCGGCTTAAACGTTTAATAATATTTCATATTTAGCGGAAATGCGTCTAGCACACGGCACTTTAACATTAAACGCAACGTTATTTCTAAACAAAATATAGTCAAAAACATTTTCTGTCTATTTCCATTCGGACTTAAACGAATAACATTCTTCCTTTATTTGTCTATTTGACTCGCTCCTTTTTTCAAGGCGTTCCTACCATATATCTAGAGATGTCAAGGTAGCTTTTTAGATAGTCTGTAGATATCAGTGACCAGGTCAAGGCACTCACTGACGCCCTTCAAGGTATTTTTAAAACAAGAACACGCCACCTTAACTAACTTATCTGGAATTTATCCACTGCGTCGCAAACTCAGAGGTCAACGTTATTAATTATAAACATTTCAGCGTGATTTCTTGTTTAGACTGCTGCATAGTATCGTTTACGTAATTTGAACGTTTTCTCTTATTAACCTTCGTACTTGAATTATTAAGAACATTTCCAGTAATGAATGTCAACTAATTAGGTAAGCAACCTTCATTAGGTGCGACCGATGCCTTTAGGTAATCTTCTAGAATGAAGCTAAATAGAGAAACCTTTAATGAACACAGACGTGGATTGTAAGTGATATTGGGGTCCAAATACATTAGGGACCCGCTGTCAGATTCAGAGGCGTTTGGATAAATTGTGTTTACAGATAGGTCAGTGGAATATTACCTTCTTTGTGTTCATAAGTATTAGGAGTTTATTTATTCCTATAATTTTACTAATTAGAACAATTGAAGAACTGTTTTTTTATTCCATTTCATAAAAATCATGTAAAGGCGGACTTAATGCCAGAGGCATTCTCTACCAGTCAATGTGAGGTGATGCAGGGTTAAAAAAATATTATATTTTCTTTGTCTTGTATGATTTTCTGAGCAAAGATTCAAAGTTCTTGAACCGTTGAAAAAACCAAGACCTTCTACGAATCTGTTATTTCTACGCATTTTATTAATTGTACACAATATACAATTTGTACCTATTACGTTTTTTTGGGTCAGAATTCGTTCTTACTTTTAAGAATAATATGTAATATGTATTTGAAATGTTTTATTTGGCAGTACTTTCGATAACACGAAACGTTTTTGTTTTCGCAGATCTGTCAGTTTCTTTGCAATTAAAACTTCTTTCGTACTGAGTGAATATACAATAAATATTTCACTTCTGTTTGTTTTTGCCCCAAATATCAAACTATTTTTAAAGTTTTATGAATGAATTTTGAACTCCCATAAATTTGGTATTTCTACTACGATAAACAAATTGTGCAGTTTCATTGCTCGGTTCATATACTTCGTATAGGTCTACTTCGGAATATTGAACCAGACGAGCAGATATTGGCAATGCGATTTGAAAGTAAGACTACAGTTTACTATCCACCGGTAACCTACATGTTATTTGAAGTCACACTGTTTACTATTCTTGTATCTGAATCTTTAATAACATTAGGATCTCTAGGTGTAATACGATAAGTCCATTTTTTATTTGCAGTCACAGATTTTTATTTGGATATAATAATATGAGATACAATAATAATATTATTATAAAATATTAAACTAAACTAGTATCTAATCTTTATTTAACTAACTAAAAGCTTTTACACGTTTTGGTGCTTTGTAAGAAAAACTCTTGGGTCTTACTTACTACCTTAGACTTACCTAACTCTTAGGTAGGTCTTTTTCAGTCATTAATTGCATATTATAGTTGAAGTCCGATGAACACTCTTATGCTGTATAAAATAGTGTAAATGCATCACTTTATGGTCGGAATGGGACTATAACAACAGCAAAGAGATCTTTCTGATACAGTTTATTGGAATGAAAAGCAATATCGAGTTAGATCGCAGTTATTTTGTGGAACAATTTTTTATACGCATATGTCACCTGATAGAGAGTGAAAACCGCCATCCATACATATACTTACTAATATAATCGCGGTTCTAGCAACTCCCCTAAATTAAAAAGTAGCTTATAATACTCAGGGGAATGTACCCTCTTATTAGGGAAATAATTCAAAATTACTTAAATCGTTTTCCCATTTATCCATTACAAACATGGAAAGCCAAATGTGTTTCTTTATGTTAGTTACGATATCATTGAAATCATTATGCATTTCAAGAATTTGGTTTCATAAGGTCATTAAACTGCGTGGCAATTGTATTTAATGTCATCATTCAAACGGGCGACGGCTTGGAAATGAAATTATGACACGAAATTCACGTGCGACACACCAGTCAGAAATGTCTCATTATAAAACACTGGAAATGTGTCACTCGCGTGTCTCTCTGTGTATTTTAAACTGACATTTCCCCTTTCCCGTACAGTGAAATATAAACAATACCGTGACTTACAAGCACGGCGATGGCATGCACTACTTCTTGGCACGAAAATCCCTTTCTTTTGATGGAAATATTTGAATAGTGAAAAAAGTTTGAGGGAACCAACTTGGAGTGAGTTTCAAGTAAAAACCGTTGGTTTGCGTGTTATTCTGGTTTGGGAAGTCATTTTAGTGAGCTCGATGTTGTAATTATTAACTGTTTACGTTAAAATGTTTTATTTATTTTAGATAAATATATCTGCGATATTTTAAATTTATGCATGTTTTCTAGATAGGCACTTATAAATAAACGCATAAATCTTTACGTTCTTAATTTATTTCGTTCGAGTATATCCGGGAAGGTATGTCGGAAGGAACAGCGAAAATTACACCCATATTTTACTCATACGTCCTTCCGTCTAAGTGTACCTACGTGCTGGTTAAACTTTAATCTTGGACAAATTGTACAACCTAAAACTTTCACCAATCTTAAACTTATGGTTCATAATCTATGTTTGCTCATCTTTCCATAGACCGACTACACTTTGTCAAAACTTATTACATAAACGTAAAAAATGGTATTAGAGGCCCTAGACAAGGTGCCTTAACAATCATTGACGACGATAAAAAAAAAAATGGGAATGACACACCCTAGCGAAGAGTCCTTCATCAAGATAATTTTTTTTGTTCTCTAGTACAGTAAACGATTGTAGAATCTAGAAAAGCATTTTTCCCTTTTTAAGGGATGAGTAGAGGAGTTATCACACCCATTTCTCACCAGCTATACGTAATAAGGAGTTTATAGGTGACTTATCGTGCTTATAAAATTGGAAAATACAATTTTAGAAAATAATAATATGAAATACGGGGTAAATAAATGTAAATTGTTCTCGATTAATATCAGACTAGTTTTGGAACATCAGGGTTGTCATATGCGCAAATTGGTTGCTCTTTATCAAACGACATCCATCAATTCGTGTTTCCAAGAAACAATAATCGAAGTATTGTTTCGACATGCCATCCGAATTCAATTCGTAAGCCTAATTAGCGATAGTTCAATCGGATCCTTTGCATGTTAGTAATTATAATTATAGAAATTAAGGGCGTAGTTAAAAAACATGGTGTAGTTTATAGACAATTGTTTTGTCTCGCTTCCACTAACATTAAATCTCAGTCAATAGAGCAAGACAAATGTACTAAACCGGATAATATTCACTCTAAGTGTGCTAAGTCCTTTTGTAATGCCTACAGTACAACATTTTATACTAAATAAAAGCAGCAGTTTAGACCGACGAAAGGATTCATTACCGCCCACTCGCCATCGTCAATGGAGCGTCTCTCCTCTGATAGATTAATTTCCGTAGATTTTTCAGACACCATCTAATCAGTTACCGCTGCTATGAAACTGAAATGTGAAAGCAAATTCAGATATCTATCCGTATTCTAATTAATATTCTAATTTGACGGTTTGTTAATAACAAAATTGAATATTTTGATAAATGGACCTGTTATTACCGAAGTTGATACTCTTGTTAGATTAATTATTAATTTCAATTCGAAGTAGGCGCAAGTTGGCAAAACCTCTTTTTCGATTGAATTCGAATTTTAAATTCGAATCGATGCGTAATTTGATTGTAATACAATGACTTAAAAACAGTCTGAAGTTTTGGAATATGTATCCCGGCCTTTTGAAATTTAATTTAAATAGATCATAAAACAGAACATACGTAAAAGTACATTGAAATGTGCTAAAATAAAAATATAACACTTACCGTGAATTAGTATGGAGGTACGGAAGGTCGTAGTTTTAATTCAATTACTAACTGTGGTCACATGTTTTGCTAAGTGAATTAAAAGTTACCTGACTAATACCTCTTTATGTTTAATTTTGTTTAGCTGTATCGTATATTAGGGGCGAAGGTTACTTAGTTTTATTATCTGATATGTTAAAAAGTTTGTGTGATTTAGACGATAGATATAATGAAATATTTGCCTAAAATAAAATAATAATAATTAGGGTAATTAAAAGCTGTTAAATGGTCATACCACGTAACAGCTTTTAATTACCGTCCACCAGTCACCAACATAGTTTTATAAGAAAAACTATGTTGGTGACTCTTGGTCAGACATGAACCCGACATTGTAGTATTTGAATTACTGTTAAAAAAATTAGTCAGTCTGTGTTAATCAAATATAAAACTTACCACAAACATATTACGTAACATATCGTAAAACCTGAAGGAGCATTGCACTGTCAGTTAAAAATATTTCTTTTTACAAGCTACATGAAATTGAAGGCCATTTACAGTGTGGCTGACAGCTGCAACCGTGGACCAGAGTATACAATACAATACAACACAACACAACACAACACAACACAACACAACACAACACAACACAACACAACACAACACAACACAACGCAAAAACTTTTTATTGCACACACACGAAAAACAAATATAAAAAGGACACAAACTACTATATTCTATTATACATAAATATATAATACACAATTATACATATAAACTAAACATTATACATATAAAATAAAATATAAAATAGAAAAATAATAAAAATTTACAACAGTGAGTTTAGTGAGCAAAGGGGCAGAGTATGTTCCAATCTACAAGTAATTATTTGAAGCCTGGCTTTTTTGTAGTCAACAATATCAAAATCCGTGATTCAAAATATTGTTACATAAAAAAATACAGAAACATGGACTTAAAACAAAAAACTCTTCTTCTAAAAGTTTTTTGGAAATATATTTGAACATATCTTGTTACCAATTGGAGCAAAAATTTGATGATATTGTGCGATCTATAACTAACTATACTGTTTAATGTCATCGATTAATCTTATTAAATTGAAGAAATATTTTTTCTTAAACCAGCTCGAAAGCTGTTAATCTTCGAAGTGTCAGTTAATAAAACCATTTTAAAAACAATTTACTAGATAAATATTCTTCTAGAGATTTCGAATGCGAATCTCGAAAAATAGATCACTCTACACGGCGAGTCAACAAGCTTCATACCCTCGGTAATAAAAAAGACAAACAAGATTTCCAATTACTAGAGCAAACGATTCCACTCATTTCAACTTGTATTACGGTAATGAATGTTTTTTATGTGCCAAATATATTCAATTTTGTTATATATTTTAACAAAAATCTACTTTCGAATTAATTAAATTACAGGAATACGTTATTCTTATATTTTATTAAATTAGTCACTGAAGTGTGATATGAAATTTGAGTACTTTATACAAAATAATATTAATAAAAATACGATTTCATTCTCATCAAAAGACTGGTGAGATAGATATTTTCGAAACAGTGTTTATAAAAACTATTTTCGTTACAAATATTTATTTAGAGACACACTATTTATCTATTTTATCTTAAAATATTAAAGATGTATTGTGTCCTTATCATCGTATTACACTTGGGTAATATTGATGCTTTCAAAATCATTGCTAATGGCAGCTTGGAACGGTCTACAATAAGCCGAGGCCACACTAAAGTATCAAGCGCTTGTTTGTAGCAAAAAATAAGGCGTAGATATATTGCCAAATATCGAGTGTAATAGAGTAGCCATTAGACTTTAGTGTGGCCTTAGCACTAGTGTAATAAAACGCAGAAACTAAAGAGGTGTATCGCTGCTACAAGCTAACAAGTCTTGACTCAACCAACGAGTCTACCTTTAATGAAATATTACTTCAAAGTAATACTATTGAATTTTATCAGTTTATATAATCACCCTTTACTGTTGGGTATACTAAATAAATCTTCCATGCGCACCGTTATTTAAAGCTATAGTTTACATCTCACACGAAGTACACGGCAATTGTAGTAAATTAGACGCGAAAGAAACCAAAGACAGGAATTTAGATTATAAACATAACATAAATTCTTTGCCCAACAAGATGGGTTTACCGCATTCCGACATGTCGAACTGCTTAATAATTCTTTTACATAGATAGGATCACGTTTTTTCCCTTTTCAAGGGTAGGCAGTGGTATTGTAGCCACATTGCTCCATCTATGTTAGATGATATGTAATAAAGGGTTAGGCTATTGCCTTTTACAGGACAAAATGATAGACTCGGGGCTGATATTAATTATAAAAACCTAATGTCACTTTACTCGACCCAGAGATCAAATCCGAGACCTCAACGTGACAGTCTTGCTGCAATACAACTAAGCTGGGGCAGTCAAATCTTTTAATACTTAAAAATTACTTTACGTGTACAAGCGTCAAAATTTTATAAGTTTGTTATATAACCTTTTCTACCTAAGTACTGAAGCATCTAGAAATGACGACTAAGACGTTGAAAGTTAGTGAAACTGTACAGTTTGAAACTCTGTAAATTGCTTGAAATTTTGTAACTTCAATGTGTAAGAACGTGAAGTGATGGAATAAAGAATTTCATTCTATTTGAACTTAATTTTTTCGGGCTGTAATTTTATGTATGTTAAATATGTTGTTTCTAAGTTTCATTTAATTTTAATAATTCCCATTGAAAATGCATTTGTTACTGCTATACCTTACTCTGAGGTCGGATAAGCGTAGCCGCTTTTTTTTATATATTCACGCGAAAATGACCTCACTGCATCACATGATAAACGACGTAGGCTCTATATAAAGTATCGGCTGACGACAAATAACTACCCATCGCCAGTATACTCAATTATGCTGCTCTGTTTGAAATCGGATATATAGAGGCTGATCCCGAAACGAGATACACTCACATGGGGCACTATCACGGTTTTTACACCTTATATAGGGTGTTCGCTAACCTGATGGATACGAATCTCGTACCATCAGCAAAAACAATAATATCCGAGCGTTTTTGTACGTGGTCAGTAAACGTAGGCGGATATGATAAGTACACTTTATACTAAGCTGTAAATGTAATACGAATAAAATAGTTACTGTCGCTCACTTAAACCTGCTTGATATTCGCCTTTTTATTGACATCATAAAAAAAGAAAACTTTATATGGACCCGGACCTTTTGTCCCTTGTAATCTGCTGTTATAAATTCAAAAGGACTGCGTAGTGCCCTCTAGCTGTGTGACAAGGATTTTTGAAAGTAACAGGCTTCTGCGTAACTTGAAATGTAGAAGTTGTTTCCGTTAGTGTATTTACCTTTTTGATTTTTATTTTTGTTACATTTTAGAATATAACAATCCAATCAAAATATTATGATGATCTGATCTTGGAATTTAGTACAATATTATTTTTTATAAATCATGTGATTGTATTTGTAATGCTTACGTGGTATCACAGTTTTGCTAAGTTCTCGGGTTTAGTTTTCGGGTTAGGTAAAGGGATATTGATTTTTTCTAATCAGTATTCGCCATATAAAGTGTGATGCCATGTATATAGAATTGTACATACATACATAACATCACGCATTTATCCCCGAAGGAGTATGCAGAGGCGCAACTAGGGCACCCACTTTTCGCCAAGTATGTTCCGTCCCATGATGTGACAGGGGGCGAGCCTATCGCCATATCGGGCACAAATTCCAGACTCCGGGCTGAT
Organism: Manduca sexta; assembly: GCF_014839805.1. Lineage (NCBI taxonomy): Eukaryota > Metazoa > Arthropoda > Insecta > Lepidoptera > Sphingidae > Manduca > Manduca sexta. The sequence goes on along the minus strand of NC_051122.1, from coordinate 5,330,646 downwards.
ACTGAGTAGAAAAACCCAAATATCACTTTGCCCGACCCGGGATTCGAACCCAGGACCTCAGAGCGCTATTGTACCGGACATTCAATACAACTACGCCACCGAGGCAGTCAGTATAGAATTGTGCAATCATTATAATGTATCTTTTGTAGTAAACTTATGTGCGAACAATAATAACAGCATAGTGCAATATATTATTCTGTGAAAATTTGTTTGATAAGTTGCTGTCTCGCTTAAAATATTACAGTTTGTAATTTAAATTTAGTAATATTACTTTACTAAAATATATTAAGTTTTTTAATCACACTGAAAGTTGTGAACAAATTCGCAAAAAGTTTACAAAAGAAATGGCATCTCTGAAATGAATATATTCTCGAATTTTCAAAGTTTCCCCAGCTCCAAAACTATTGTCCTTGAAAAGAAAACATTTTCCCTTTGAATATGAGGTGGGTCCCAAAGGTACAGATTTGACTTTCGAGTTGAAAAATACGACTTTGTATTCTAAAAGTTTTATAAAAATATAAAAGTTGCCTTGGGTATGACAGTATTGACATATTTGAGAACATATGATATTATAATGCATTACATATATCAAGATCTGAGAATATTATGCACATGGAGATTGAGTACATCATAATTCTTAGGTATAATTTGCTGTGTGATTAATATCTATTTAAAACTATTGGTCGGTCACTGGCAAAAATTTAATCGTCGGTTTTAATATATTTGACACTCATATTATACATTAGGTAGTTAGATTTATTTTTATGTCATCAAATAGTTTAAAAAAATAACCATCTAATGAACTTACCTAAATAACGGTATCTTGTTTAGAACTTGTTAAAAAAATCTTAAAACAGTATTTCTATCTCAGATTTACATACAAAACTATAAAATGATATTTACAAAACTTCGATTATCTCGAAATAAAGTTTCCCTGACATACCGCTTTTGTGCTTAGCACGGAAGTATATTGGTCCACAAAGTTTTTAACGAACGAATAATACTTCAAGGAAGATGATAGTAGTATCCAACTATCCAGATATTATGCACCAGTGCCAACTAAAAAGACGTCGCTGGAAATCCTTGGGCTACGTCAAGATCACTCGAGAATAATTAATTAGGCATTATTAATATTCTCAGACCTTCGTTGAGAAGAGATTTCTCCTTGCCAATTTATTAGTAATCATTTTACCCACTTATTTCTAGCAGATATGAAGCTTAAAAGCATTATAGCCTATCTAGTGATGTACTTGAAGTAAAATCGAAGAAGTCCCGAGGTCGACCAATGTTGCAATAATTGTGATTTTTCTTTAAAACATTATTTCCTTTGGCTTTGGTCTTTGGGCTCAGTAGGGCGACAGTCCTCGTCCGCGTATCGTGTATCATATTATGATTAATATTAACTCGGCGAACAGTGTTCTATTGGTTGAATCTCCTCATAACCTGAAAATATAAGCATGAGTTTGTTTAATAAATCGATTGATATAATTATATTACAAATGTAGATTTTCCCATGTTCTATTCCCACACGTCATTTTATTAAAAACTGTAATTTCAGTTTATAATTGTTAGTTCCAATACAAAGCTTCGACAGCGGGGATGGGTAGGCTATTTCTAAAATTATATTTAACGACACTTTCATAACAGTAAGAGCCTTTTAATATTATTCTACGTAAATACATACTGTAGTCTATTGACGAGTGTATATCATTAATAAATACTTTTAAAATGAGGACTCAGAGTGAATTGTATGCACTGCGGTTGATTGTATCGCATTGATAAAACCTCGCTATTAAATCGAATGCAAAATCAATTTTCGACTTACCAACAGCACTGAACACGTAGGAGTGAATTGTGTTTATTTATAAAAGTGTGACTATATGATTACCGCAAGCAAGCTGTATTATCTAGCTGGGAAATTACGCTATATCCAGTGCGTGAGTTATTTTTTGTTCTGAAGGATTTTTAGCACTGTCTTACAGAAAGCCGATGTAAATAATTATCAGCTCTGGTGCTGAGTTGCATACGGTTAGTTGAATTTTTGTACAATTACTTATTCCTTTTCTTCAAGGTCACCTTTAAACTGTAATTCTCACATGAGTATATGAGGTGGTGATCGATCATGACTTATCGCTTGTTTCTCAGTCTGAGTAAATGCCACAAATACAAAAGTCACTCTGTAAACTATGGCTCCAAAGGTAATAAAATAAGTGCTATTTAAAGTAGCACACTGTGAAACATACTGTTAGTATTTTATATTACAAACACTACGAACATGCTTATTCTGGACTATAGAAAACAGGTTAAAAGCATTATTAAACTTAATAAACATCTCAATATCTTAATTAAACCATGTGATTAATTATTCAAATATTTTAACAGTATTGTCGTAACTCAAATACGTCTTAAAATAGTAAAGCATCATTACATACGACGAAATGCAGTTTAAACCGCCTAACATTTTCTCGTACCGCGAACAGGGAAACACAATGCTTAACAGCTCAATCACATGTACAAATCACTACCATTCGGCAAAACGACCGTAGACGATCGCTCTCCATTCGTTCCTCCGCGTCTTATTATAGAAAAATCTTCTTCCGCAATGGAGCGGTATATTTTTAACTATTTGACTCAGTAGGACCTATTCACAAAGAGCATCGCACTTGCTTTTAAAATAGAATTGCATTCAAATAGTATTCCAGAAATAAACGTAGGATTGACAACGCGTCGGTAAAAATAAAGCCTGCAATCTTTTATGTTAATGTGAACATTTCGCTTGCAGATTCGGGACGTTGCCGCGAAACATTTAAATACAGTGTTTTTATTTCGCAATTATGTAAATGATTTATAAAGTAATTTGGTTTATTATAGTCAATATTGTATCATAAAAATATGTACTTTTAATTACTTTTCGATTTACAAAGGTTGTATATATTTTGCGATTATAACGTGTTTTTTTATTCCTATTTTAAATATAGATTGATCCTTAGCAAGGGAGGGATTACGGAATGTTATTACTTAACTAACTGGTAGTTATACAAGATGACTAACCGAAATTTCGTTTACTTTATTTATTATACGAGTACTTTGGCTGCCCGGTTTCTAGTTTCTATAAGATAAACATTCAACCGTGACTTTCGAAACCTATTCTTAAGAGATTTTGCCTGCGGTCCCGTTCGCGTGAAAAAGTTTTCCGGAATAAATATTTTACCGAAAAAGTAACCCATAACATTCAAGAGCTTCCAATAAGTGAAAAAATCCAAATTAGTTTAGTAGTTTGTGATTAGCAGGTTCAAACAAACATTTTATCATTAGTATAGATTTACTACGATGCTATGAAAAGCGATGAATTCACATCAACCCGCCCTAGGTTTTTCCCAATGCCCTATCTTACCAGGTGGATAGACAATCTCGTAGAAGTCGAACGAACCCGTTGGATGCAGGCCGCTTCTAACAGATTGTTTGGAAATCTTTAACGGTGGCCTATTATCAGGAATGATCACCTAAAGGTTGAAGGAGAAGACGTATATACTTCCCAATACCTATATAATAAAAAAGAGGAATTATGTTTGATAAAAAAAATATCAATACCCAGCTGGGTAATAAATACTAACTATAACAACAGCCTGCTGAGATTTGTCATAAATTGAATTGAAAAAGTTAGTACTTACTAATACGCGAACCATTCGAAATATCTTTTTTTAATTTGATATTTGAGTCACTTGCAAACCATTCGCAATCAAAAACCTTTGCTCATATACGTACGTGGTGGCTATACACATTGATTACATGTTACGATCATGCGGGCTGTCAGTTGGTTTGTCGTTCGGGTAAAAGAGAGTTTGTTGAAATAACTTTTCTCTTGATATTTTTTTTTATATAAAGAGGCAAAATTGTTTAATGGCTCATCAATATATTAAATAACGGAACAATATAAAGGTTCTCTAAGGTCCACACTTTTACAACCAAATGAAAAGGCGCTACCTCTTGAAATAAAAGAAATAGGGGGAAGAGGAGGTGATTGGGCCGGCGGAAATCTCATTCGCTTAAAATAACAGCATTGTCTTGGTTTTCTTTCAATAGTAATATCCCGGCTGCGATAGCCTAGTTGGGTGTGGAACGGACTGCCAAGACGTATGTCCGCAGGTTCAAATCCCAAGGGCACATACCTCTGACTTTTCTAAAATCATGTGTGTATTCTTTGTGAATTATCGTTCGCTTTAACGGTGAAGGAAAAACATCGCGAGGAAACCTGCACATCGGAGAACTTCTCTATAGGAATTTCGAAGGTGTGTGAAGTCTAACAATCCGCACTAGGCCAGCGTGGTGGACTAAGGCCTAATCCCTCTGAGTAATAGAGGAGGCCCGTGCCCAGCAGTGGGACAGTATATAATACAGGGCTGATATTAATTATTATTAAATTTCCCGGTTGAGCTGATCTCTTCAAAATCTAGACAAAATTTTAGTATTGTATTAGTATTATTAGTGTGAAAATCTATGTACATGTAATAAAACAACAGAATACGGTCCGTCCGTATATTTAAAAAAAGTTATAAAATAAAAGGAGATGACAAAAGTATACTTAGTAGTACACGAATCAACGATCCTTGTTCCCATTCAGCGAAGCAGGCAGACAGCTGCCTGTTTTTCGTTTATTTGTTAGTACATCCGATCCGATCCGTTCGGATTCGCAGGTAGTTTACACAGGTGAACAAAGTAAAATTTGGAGGAGAATATAGGTTTAGTTTCATTAAAAACGGATATGGTAAAAAAGTTATTCCGCGCGTACGTCGTAGCGGGCACTGCTAGTGGTATAAGCCGATAGGCAGAAATGTTTAATACCAAACATAAAACACGAATTAAGCATAACAATTAAATTTAACACAAAGATGATATTTCACCGTAAAGCTTAGAATTTATCTTTTAAGCTAAAACTTTATGATCTCCAATTTACGGTTTAATTTAATTCATCAAGTTTATTCACGCAGATTATTATGAGTAAAACTCATTCTTATGAAGTTGTAAAGTAACGTTAGCAAATTATTGTTAGTTTAATCTTCTTTTAAATCTTTGTAGCCTGAATGAGGTGGGATAAACGAATTTAGAACCTAGACTTATGTTAAGCCTTCTTATAACTTCACAGTTCGATTAAGACTTTTAGAGTCTTGAAAGCTTTATAGAATGAACGGGATTTTCCCCGCTTTGTACTAAAGGCTAATTAATATCTTTATTACAATATTATCTTGATGTAGCTTCCTTGACTGAATAATAAAATAATAATGACTGTTGTATGTGTTCTTGAATGAGGCTTTGTGTTTGGGATCTAATATATTTTGTTTAGAAACGTCTTGTTTTTTGAGGGTTAATTTTATATCATAAGATAAAATTTACACCATAATATTCTAATTTTAAAATATTTTTATGGATAAAATAGATTTAAAGACTGCTTCATTCAATAAGGTTATAATTTTATTATTTATACTTAATTTAATAATACTTATTGCTGAAAATAGAAAAAACAGAAATCACAAGAGGTTTTTACAATAGGTAGAAGAATCTAATATTACTAGATCGACATAATTAATTAACCCTGCCTCTCAAACTAGACAAGACTGTATCTTGAGACAGTGTTCAGCTCAACAGTACACAAAGTTACAGTTTAATTGAGTCAGTCTACTATTACATAATATCCACTGAAAAAATCTGTGTTTTATCTGATGATTAAAAAATCGGCGCTAAATCAAACCGGGCAAGAGATGACATGAATTAAAATTATGACAACATAAAAATTAATGAAATATTATTAACATGTCTTTACAAAAGGCAATAAATAAAACCCATATTCTGATAAATAAGTATCGGATGAATGATATTAAATGGCTATTACGAGGACTGTAGAGATGCCTCATATCTCGACACAAAGAGCCTTATTTTGATATCCGATGATATTGTAAATATACGACCAAATTAGATCACTGTATATAAGACTTGGCTTTTAGCAAAAACGTGGGGATGTTTTATTACGTATGTGCGGAATATTCACTGTAACTCGTTGAGTGTACTTCGTAGTAACTGTATTTCTGATGTTTTCGTATCTACGCTTCAGTGTTTATTTATTAAACAAAAAAGTCACTGCCCCGATCACTGGCGAACTTGGTATTTCAGAACAGGTATGAAGTTTACATTACGCACTCTTAATAAAATAATGACCTATTCCAAAACTGTTAATTTGTGGGAATCGAAAATTAACTCATTTCTGTTTGCTACCTTTTCTTATGTTGTTATAAAATTGAAGTAATTAAGGATAGGTCAAAAATGAAACCTATAACATGAAAAAAAATGTTGCAAATAGCAATTAGTATTTTGACAATTTGTAATAATTTGTAACAATTTTGTAATATGTAATTATTATATTAAGAGTTCGATTATACCTTTATCGGAGTATTTATTATAATCGGTAAAATTACGGCACCCAAGGTACTAAAATACCGAAGACATATTAAGTAATTTGCCTTTTGATTGGCAATCTGGTGATCGACAATAATTGTTTCAACTAATTAATAGGTACTTAATAGAGTCAAGTCGACGGTTACCACTAGTGTATTGGCCACTTAATTGCTTCAGCACTTTAAGGAATCGATACTAGGTAGACAAGTAATAGGTCAACCATTCATTAGCTTAAGGCACTAGCCCCATGAAAACGGCGTGCTAAACGTATTTTAGAAGCTAGTAATATGAAATTTATAATACATATTAAAACATAATTTAACACCATTTTTCTATAGTACGTTACATTTACTTTGATTGTTTATTTTTTTTTTATAATGTGGGTAGTTTCGTTATTTTATAATGAAAAGGCAACTAAAATTGATGAATCGGTGTGTCTCTTCCTAAAGTTTGCAGCATTTTCATTTGCAAAGAACACTATTAGATAGAAAAATTTATTAAGGAATATTGCAAATTAAAAATATGACCTAAAATGTATTTATTAAGTAAATTATTCGTAATTCTTTGCACATTCCTGCAGTTACTCGTGCGTCATACATAATATATGGAATAAACGCTCAAGACCTCTCCGGGGAGTGTCTTAATTATATAGCTTATACTAGCGAACCTAGGTTCGTGACTAAGTAGAGGTAAGTAGCATTCGCTCAACCCCACAACAAAATAATTATTACAATATTGTTTTATATCTTTGATATAAGATACGTTTTTTTTCTCGAAGAAATCAGTCGATGCAAAGCTGGTCTAATTTTGTACATGGCCAAAATAGACTTAACCACGCATATATTTACTAAAATCAATCAATAATCATAAGTAAAAAAACCGGACAATTCTCTATGACTTATCACTGGTTCACGATTACCAACTCTGCTTCTCATTGTTCTGAGACCATCTGAGACCAACTCCATGTTAATATTTATTTACGTCGGAAAGACAATATTTAGAATTTTCATGTTAGTAAAAAATAGAAAAGACAATAAGTCATTCCTCCCTTTATTTATATGCCGGACTTATTAGAATTTTTTACTGAAAAAGCACATTGAATTATGTGATATATATAGTATAAGGTTAGTCGAGAAATCTCAATTTGTGCAAACATAGAACCTTGTAACAGTGAGTCAGCGATATTTTTTATTATTACGTAATAACAGTACCTACCTCACAACTTGTGCCGTTTCGTTATAATTCCCAATCCCGATATCAATTACTGATCTTATTTCGGCGTACCTTTTCTTCAGATTAATGAGTAATGAGCTCGGATTGGGATAAATGATAGAGAACTTAATTAATGATTTCTCTAGGAAGCCATATGTATAAGATATAACCTTATTCCTCTCACGAATATCAGGAAATATGAAGTGCTTTGTTGAAATAGCATCTAGATCCAGAAAAATACGGACGGACCAAGGATTTTTATTACTCGGCCATCGGAACCATATATCACTTTTAAACTACTCTGGTGCAACGGGCGAATTTAAAACAATTATTTTGGTATTAAAAATTAATACAGTATTTTTGTGTGTTTCAGGTAATTTCAACTACTCCACGTAGCCTAAACTGCTATTCTCTAAGGTATTTTTTTGAATCTCAAAATGGGTTTCAACTATTTGTGAAAAATACAATCGTTCAAAATATAAAAGTTAAAGAATATAATATGTTAAGTTAAGGAATATAATATGTTATGATACATTAAACAAAAGCCGTATTGAAGGTAGACGATTACAATACAAATTAAAATAAGCCAGTCATAACTCGAAAGTCTGTCGTTTAATCCTCTTAAGCATAATTTACTTGAATAACGCAAGCTTTTACATTAAAAGGGGTCCCGTGTAGCGATTTCGCGGACATTATTTCGCTTATTGCTTGCAAGAGACCATTACGAATGCAAATCTAATTCGCAGGCAGTAATCAACTGTAGTGGTGCCCGTCTACTTACTTTGGCATTATATCTACCGTATTTATCTTGGAAAACTCGTCTGTGTGCCCTTTTAGGATTTTTAATTTGCAACCATATTCGCGCAATATTGTAGAAGTTGGAGAAAAAGTTGAAAAAACCGACTACACAGGTATATTTAAGCGTTAATAAAATAATTAGAATCATAAAAATATAGAACTAAAGTATAATTTTGAATATTACCTGGCAAATTATTATGAATTTTAATAACCTCAGTCTGAACTAGTGTTACGAGTTTTATTGCGGTTTTTAATTTTCTTTTTTTTTCCGACGCGACGTTTGGAAAGTTCTTTCTTTTATTTTTAAATTTATATAATTTAAATCTGAAGGTATAACTATAGTACCCAATTTAAAATTAACATAGTTTTTGTACATTTGTTTGTTACTTACATGGCAATTTAAATTAGGCACCGACTCCAAAAAAAAAAATGTACACACATAAAAAACGAATTGGAAAGATTATATTCCATGTACGTGTAAAGTTGAATTACTTTTTTAGATTGTTATGATTTTTGGGGTCGGTGATTCTTATTTATATATTTCTTTCTTATTTATATTTTCGTTCCATAAATATTATAAATATAGCAACACACTATGAAAATATCCATTAATACTCACCGTTACACAATTACTTCATTCAAGTCACCGAACACCGACATACGACGCCTTTGTATATTTATAACACGTGACGTGTCGGCAATATAATATATAATTTTCCAGTAACAGGCTTCTGAAAGGAAATAATATTTCACATCCCATTTCACTGATAAAGCGGTTCGTTTTACCTTTACAAAATAGAATTTCTGTTAATGTATAAATAAATTGGGATTAGTTTAGGGTTTATATTTTATACACAGAAAATAAACAAAATATATGATTGATAGACTGATGATACATAGACATCGGTGGAGTAGTTGTATTGCGTATGCGGTAGGATTTCCGCTCTGAGGGCGTGTGTTCGAATCCCGAGTCGAGCTATGTGATATTGGGTTCTAACTCTCAGTATCAGCCTGAAATCTCGAATTTGTGCCTGATATGGGTATAGTTTCTCCCCGAATTACATTATGGCATGGAACACACTTGGCGTAAAGTGGGTGTCCCTGATTGCATCTCTTCCTACCCTTTCAAGAACAAAGGCGTGATAATAATATGTTCCGATACACAGGTGGGTTAACAATAGTAACTTTGTTAACTATAGTATGGACAAGTTAATAATTATCTAACTAACATCATTATCCACTGAGTAAAAATCAGCCGTACCGCTTAAAAAGAGAAGATAAACTTATATAAAGAAAAATAAGAAAATAATCACGCGAAGAATAATTTACCTATGTTTTAATTTTACTTGTAAAAGTAAAAATGAGACAAACAAGCCGAAATCTGCATTAAAATTGGTTAATAAATAAGCCAGGAATTTGAATTACAACATCCAAACATTTCGCAAACTATCGATGATATTAGTGGGTAGAATAAATATCACGATCGAAATATAAACTTATTCAAAGACATAACAATAAATATTATATTTTTACAATTATTTATTAGAAATGCTTATAATAACATAAGCATTTCTTTGATATCACGTAGTTGTAACCACTATATTCCACCAACAATCGTAAACTAAATGCATTTTGTGAGTTAAACGGTTTTATAGCGCCGTGTAATGGATAGTTGTATTTAGATGCTATATGACATGTTTTACTATATTTCGGGCACTAAAAAACCGTCTGGTCGATTCGTGGGTTATTTTAATGATAATGGTATGATTTTTTTGTATTGTTTTATAAATGAATTTAATCCATTTGTATTTTATTTCCTTAAATTGTAAATCGTACATTTTGATATACATATAGATAATACAACCTATCTGTCTAATATTTTCCCTTAACTTAAATTTTCCAAATATGTCGGTTTGGAAATCTTTAGGGGACGCCTATGTTTTGCAGGGGACTTCCTATGAATGATTATGCTGATGAATCTATATTGGCAAAATATTGCTGGTCTACAACTCAAACACTGAATAAAAAACAGTAGCCTATAGCATTCAAAAGTAATTTAGCTTCCTATTATTGAAAAAAAATGAAAATCAGTTTAGCAGTTCCCGATACGCGTTCACTTCACTTTATATTAGCATAGATTTATAAACCTTAGCTCTAGGGTATGGTAACCATTTTTTATTTTTCTGTCCATAATAAAGCAAGAAAAGGATCGACACTTCGTGACAAGGACAAATTCTGTATTATCTATAGTCTGAATCCCATAACGATTTTCCCTTCTCAACATGGGCTCAAAATTGGATCTATTGTGAAAATGATTATGTCGACCTTTACCCGTTATAAACAGATTATGGGGTACAGTTAGTTGTTATCTCAGCTTTGAAACATGCTTTCTAATAGACGATTATTATCAAGTATTAATATACTAATCTTGATTGAAAGATATTGACATTGCTATGTGGTTTTGAAGCATGTTCATAAGCGAATTTCCATTTATGATTTGTTATTGTGTATCACGAAACATATAATACGGATAGCCAGTTTGTTTATATCATGGATGGGCGAGTTAGAGCAGGTATTTTTTTAAATTATTTAACAAACTAGCTTCCGCTCGCAGCTTCGCCCGCGTGGCTTTCGGACTTCAAAAATGGAGCCGGTCGCGAACGTCCGAGAATGTTCGTTTTACGAAGCTACTCGCTAGGTGATTCGCTAGCCTCTAGGTACCAAGCAAGCCACCTGCCTGTGCGTTCGCGACCTTATATATATACAAAAATAATCCTTATAGCATGATTCAGTATTCACGCATGATGGCCTATTATTAGCGTATTTCATGTATAACTTTGCTGTTTCTATACCAATTTCTATGATTCTTTTTTATGGAATATTTAATAATGTTAACTTTTTTAATTAGGGATGACTGAGAGTGTTATAAACGTAAGAATAGACAAATATAATGAGAAAGCCTCGAACTGCTAAGCTATCAGGAGTTACACGTGTTATTGTGAGTCAACCATAAAAGATAGACATATGCTGTCGTGGGATATTTTTTACATAATTTTAAGGAGAACATTTCCGTCATACATGATTTCTGTGTAGCTTTAACCATTAAGGTTGCACACGCGACGGAAGCTTAAAAAATGCAGTAACTTCTCCCGTTTTCCCAACATTTCCCTTCACTGCTCTGCTCCTATTAATTGTAGCGTGATGAAAAGTATATTATAACCAGCACAGGAGTATGACAAATAATTGTACCAAGTTTCGTTAAAATCCGTCGAGTAGTTTTTGTTTCTATAACGGTTATACAGACAAACAGACAGACAGACAGACAGACAGACAGACAGACAGACAAAAATTTTACTAATTGCATTTTTGGCATCAGTATCGATCCCTAATCACCCCCTGATAGTTATTTTGGAAATATATTTCATGTACAGAATTGACCTCTCTACAGATTTATTATAAGTATAGAGTATAGATGGCATAATACAGAATACCAGCATTATTAACAATACTTAAGCACTAATTGAAATTAATTTTAATTTCAATGTCTAACATTCGCGTAAACATAAGAAATCATTATACTTAAGCACTAAATTACATTAAGACTAGATTGTCTATCTTAAACCTGTTTGTTTTATTAACAAGCCATAAACAGTAATGCTTAATGATTATTTATGTTTACTCGGATGTTAGACATCGGAATAAAAATATGTTTAGGATTTTATGGCGGTTTTTTGTATTATAATTTTCTACGGACGCTTTCAAGACTTTGCAGATTTCATGGTCACAGGGGAAAGGTGTTGGTCTTCCGAAAATTCAGAGTTACAATATCTATTTATATTATACATTTATATGGAGAAAATTATAATATAAAAACATGCTAATAAATTGTTATGCTTATTTTTGCAACAATTATTGTTATTTGGCTAAAACCAATATATTTGTTTTTACGCGGATTCACAGGTGTGATCAATGAAAAATATGGAAAAAACAGCTTTAAGCACAGTTTTACCATTTAAAATTCTACCGTACATTTAGACCAAATACGAGACATCAAATTAATAGCAAAAAAATACTCCTCCTAAAAAAAGAAAGCGGATTTTTCAATAAGTAACAGACTTATAAACAAGACGGACGGATTTTACCGTAGATTTCTCACAAAATGATAAAGTAAGAGTTATTCGAAAGGTTTCTGTGCGCTCTTCAGTGACATTATAATTTAACACAGTCACAATATGTCTAAACAAATTAATCAAGTGTATGTAAACGGGACGAGCGTGCCATTACTGTAATTATTTTTATACGTACTTTAATTTTGTTTATTGCGTGTTGGCAAGTAACATATTGTTTATGAGTTTATTTATTACTGGGAATTTACTGTCTGTTACTGTTACCTATGCCTGGAATGAAATATAGATTTAGGTTGTTATGTAAGATGATAGTTGCTAGATCCTTACATATTATAAAACAAGGTCCCTCACCGCGTCTGCCTGCCTAAACGCCATAAACTCAAAAACTACCATACGGATTATGATGAATTTTGGTATGGAGATAGCTTGAGACCCTGGGAAAAACATGGCCACATTTTATCCCGAGAAAATATATAATGGAAAGTTGATCTCCGAAAAACTCGTTGACGCGGGTGAAGACGCCATTACTATATAATTTGTCAAGCAATTTTATTGTTCCTTAAGCCGCTTGGGGCCACTTCATTATTGCTATTTTAATAATAGAACTGATGGAAAAAATTGGATAAGTACTTTAGGGGCAACAATAAAGCATTATGATGATATTCGACGAACTATTTTTAGAAATTACTAAGACTAATTATTATTTTTTATATATTATTAAAAAAAAAAAGCGGCGATAGCCTAGTTGGGTATGGAACGGATTGCCAAGACGAATGTCCGCAGGTTCAAACCCAAGGGCACACACCTCTGACTTTTCTAAAATCATGTGTGTATTCTTTGTGAATTTATCGTTCGCTTTAACGGTGAAGGAAAACATCGTGAGGAAACATGCACATCTGAGAAGTTCTCTATAGGAATTTCGAAGGTGTGTGAAGTCTGCCAATCCGCACTAGGCCAGCGTGGTGGACTAAGGCCTAATTCCTCTCAGTAGTAGAGGAGGCCCGTGCTCAGCAGTGAGCAAGTATATAGTACAGGGCTGATATTATTATTATTATTATATATTATTTTACTAAGGTAAAATTAATAAGCTGCATATATTCCCAAACAAAAACGCCAAGTTGTAGCAACGCGATGTTTTCGTTAATTATATATCAGCAACCCTGGACACGTAGACAAGCATATCTTTAATTGTGAGCTATCGGTCTGTGAAGCAAGGTCAGAGGTCAGGCGAGCGCTAACGACACCTCAAATGAAATGGAAGTAAAGTCCAAGGTCGTCTGAAGTAATACGATCATAGGTGGAATAAAGATTAAAAGTTGCGTGTAAATCGAAATTATTTGAACAAAGCGTAATGAATGTGTTATCAAAGACAAGTCAAAATTAACAGCTAAGACTGAATACAAACAAAATTTCAAACGAATTTCTAATGTAAAGTTTGCTAACCCACCAGGCCAGTGTGATGGGCTAAGGTTCAAACACCCTCAGTAGTAATTGTTGGGCCTGTACCTAGCGTGAAAAGTATGTAATACTGGTTTGGTACTCTATTACGAACATGTAATTTTATTTCGTTAATTAACCGACTTCAAAAAAAGGTGGATGTTCTTAATTCGAGTGTTTATTTTAAGTGTTTATTTCACTGACCTAGCTCAAGGTCATGCCATGAAATAAACTTTCAAACATATTTGCCACACAGCATGTCAATAGTCACATCGCGTGATCAACCTCGACATCATTTCGCCTTTCAAACATTACGTCCGCCATTTTGATAATGATGAGCAGGTTATTGATTAAAATATATCGGAAGACCTTTAGCAATTATGCAGCAATTTATACATAAAAAAATCACTTGAAAATATTTTTGTATGTACATGTGTTATATATTTGTATTAAAATCATTCAAAAGATGATATTATATGAAATATATTGTATATTTATTATTATTTTTAATAATAAGAATAAGAAACAGGTCCTGAGAATCAAACTCATCGTTAAAATTCTATGCGCCTTGTTAATCAATGAAGCAAAGAAATCATACTTGTATTTAGGAATTGTCCAATACCATCCACTTAACCGAAGTCTGTCATTTAAATCTAACATGAATATGGCTTGCTACAACCTCGATTATCTTTTGGCAGCGTATCTCTTGGCTTTCATCCAAAGGTACCTATAGCAACCTGTTGGTGTAAGTTTGAACATTGTTTTAAACTTTTTAATAAAATCTTCAAAAAGATTTTCTCTTATAACCCCTTGAGACAAACTATTTGTAACATGATATCGTCCCGTTTGGCAAATGCACAATTATATATGATGGGGTTCATAGTATTTATAGGATTTTCAAGTCGTAATTCATTTAAATAAAAAATATGCTAATTTATTATTAACTTAAAGACATTATTTTATTAAAAATCAATGTCGTCCCATGCGCATGACATCATAATTTGTTGCTTCAGTAAATCCCATTTGACTTTTCAGAGCTTTATAAACTCATAATGAATATTAAGCTGTTTTCACAGAATTTCGCGAGTAGCCACTAGTTTGTTTCACGAAACTGCAATTTGTATGCTAATGCGCCGTGAGACGTATAAAGACGTCCAAACAAGGTGTGTTGAACTTTCTTATCCAATTTCCCGGTAGTTTCAGTTGATCTTACATCTGAATAGGTTACACGGATTGTTTAGTTCCGTAAGTTCCTTCGTGAAATTATATTTAATATTATATATTTAATACATAAACAATTAATATTACATTTTAATAAATTGTTGCCAAACAGTACGTATCCGTGTAATGCTTTGTAACTGAATAATTTGAGCGGTTTTTGCAACTATAGTTAAATTTTAATTAACAAATTGGTTTACTATTCAAAACTGAAAACTAAGAAATATAGTTATAGTGAGATAATTTGATGGTCCATTTAATTGAATTCTATAAGAAGGTTTTCAATTCGACTGGTTTATTTAATTGAGTTCCAAGAGAAGGTTTTCTATGCGACGCGTGTGTAATTTGTTTTATATTTTACTTTGGAAAAGTACTGAAATAAAACATAACACTTATAGACTAAAAACAATTAAATAACAAATTATCCACGACAGTTATTAATCCACTTATATTAATATCCATAAAACATATAGGAACGTTAAGTAATTAACAATTAATATGATACACTTACAAATGAAGCATAATAACAGAGAAAACAAAAACAATTGATTTTCAACTAAATACACCAATATCCTCTCTTAGTGACCAAAATATTCCATAAAGTTACCGCGAGCTTCGAATGATTGTGTGGAAAATAATTAATTATGTTCATATCTGACCTTCCGTTAATTACTTTATTATGTTTTATCTTAATTAGGATGGTAATAAATTTTGGCATACGAATCTCTGTATTTCTTTTTATACAATGTTTTTATAACTTCTGGTATGTCTCTCATATGTGAGAGTCTACCTGGGTAGGTACCACCGCAATGTCTATTTCTGCCGCCAAGCAGCAATATGTAATCACTGTTGTGTTCCAGTTTGGAGGACATTGTTGCCAGTGTAACTATTGGACATAATGAGACTTAACATCTCATGTCTCAGGATAGCGAGCGCAGTGGAATACCAAACAATACTTTGTAATTCAAGGTGTTGGAAGGTGTTTCTATTATTTATGGGCGGTCGTATCGCTTACCATCAGGCGAACGGCAAGCTCGTCGTATTATCAAAATGTTATAAATTAACGATATTTTAATTTGCATTAAATTTCTTATTAACATTTACTTATTCAGATGTATTTCAAATCAATATCCATTATTTGTAATACATTTATTTAATCAATGTGAAATAGCGTAACAGTCTATTATCTCGTGGCATTTCAAAGATATCCATGGGATCAAAGCGAAATTGAATTCGCGAAGGAATATACGAAAACATTATAATAATATTAAGATTGTATAACTACCTGTAATATAAATATATCTAACATTACAAGATTTAAGCTTTAAAAATGATTTATGTATTATATTTTTAATATATATTTATTTTATTGCATGACATAATTATAAATAATTTAAGGCCATGTGGGAAAATTAAAGTTATAAATGAACTATAATATAATTGCAATAATTTATATAAAACTTCTAAGAAAAATGCTATGCTTCATTGTTATAACTTCTTTAGACGTAATATTTTCTGTGTTGGAACAAAGATAATGACAAATACGCTATTACGAACACCGTTTCTTCTCTTTCCTAGATGTGTATTTTCAGACATCTTAAATTAATATACTAAGAATGCTTCAGGTTTATTATTCTGGGAAAAATGACATTACTTTTGCAATCATTTTAGCACCTTATATACCAAATATACATCTGTGACCTTTTTGTGACGGACTTAAGTATATCTGAAGGCATGCCAATGTTTTCTGATTGCATTTTATATAAACGATTTATACTATAACAAAATAATTGTTTGATCAATTCAATTAACTGGAACAAACACTATTGTGGTTTAATTAATTAATTGTAAATAAATCATAAATTTTACAGTGATAATATTTTGTAATACAGTTAATTAAAAGTCAAAATTGTTTATATTTGTCCTGATGTTATATGGGAACTATAAATATACGTTTGAATGACTTTCATGCCAGACTGAGTGACAAATCAATTTTACGCTCATTATAATAAACGTATGTCAACTAATTGCTTTAAGTTAATTAATTATTTTCGATGGAATACATCAGTACGTTAACAAGGTGGTAATTACTCAGTAGGGAGAATAGCTCATAAAATCTGCATGCTTGAAGAAATTACTTCAGTGCACCGAAGCGATACGTGCCCTAGTGTAGTCGTGGCTAGCCTACAAGTATTATATAAATATATACTCTGTGTACTTAGATACAGAGCTATTTTTAAAACGACTAGGCTTCAATTCCATCTCGTCGATTGAACACGTGTTGCATTTTTTTTAGAAAAAATATCAAGTAGCTTAGTTGCTATTTATGGCTTTGAATCAATTGTGTTGAAACGGCTTTAGGGTTGAGAATACTGAGAATTCTCAGTTTTGTAGGTTTCCTCGCGATGTTTTCCTTCATCATCAGAGCAAACGATAATTAATAAACAATAAACACCTAACATCTAAAGGTCAAAGTTTTGTGCTTTGGGTTTCGAAACCGCGCTAACTAACTCGGCAGATAATTATTGCAATGTGTTATTTTACGAATACAAGTTTGTGGTTTCATTAAGTTAGACAATATCAAAATGATCATTTCCAACATTAATACCAAATTTATAATATCCAATATTAATACTTCATCTTAGCGAAACAAATGTTAAGAATAGCAACCAAAACATTATTACCGTCTTCTAAACAGCAGAGTCGTTTTGTTTCTGCACCGAACATAATGGTTATGCACTCGCCCCAGTTACTAACTCTACTGTGCAGTGAAGATAATATAATCCCTTTCAATTTAACTCGTCATGTATGAGAGAAGGACTGGCTGTTCCATTGTTAGAATTCTGACACGCTCTTGTTTTTTAGGCAGCGACTTTTACAGTGCCTGCGAAGGTTGACCGAAGGTTTTGATTGTAGTTTTATCACGCTTACGATTTACGGCAAGATGTTATAGAAGAAGCTTTTGGAATTTTAATTTATTGCAAACATAAATAGATTTTAAAATAACAGTAAATTCTTTTTGTATTGTTTTTTTATTCGTAAAATATATTTTTAAAATTAAATTATTTCTTCAGTTATTTGTTGTATGGTTGAGCGCTCTGCTCAATGAAGCTAGGTGTTATAATTTATAGATTTATAAAAGAATTAAAATAATATGGGTTTCGTTTTTTTTAAGTGTCATGTGTAAATTTCTTATAGTTATTGTAAGGGACATATTATTTTTCTAAATGGGTCATAAAGGAAGAGTAGCTTATTGTAATCCCATTATCACTAATGAAAATATTTTTTTAATAGAATGCTGTTGCAACCGTCCTGAACTCTCATGGACTATTTTGTTATTCGTTTTGCGAAGAAAGTGTTAACCGCTGCCGCCCAGCCTTAATGTGCGACTAATGCACCTGGAGAACTTCTTGTAACAACGACCACTGAAACAAAATAAAATCTATGGGCTGTAGAACAAGATCGTATTCTCTCTTAATCATGTTATTTATTATTGGAGATCGTGTCCCTGAAAGGCCTTCGTGGTTTTATGTATAAAATCTTTCTATTTTGTTCGGTTTTCGGCTTATTTTAAGGCAGTCGCAATAGACAATCTAGTGAGGACAGTCACTTGATCTACCCAACGGCTAGGTGTTCGTCCGTTCTTTTCCTTCTACTATGCCCACCACAAATAACTTGTCAACGTTACCTATCGGCGGACTGTTCTATATTAAAACCTTATAGAATAGTACATTTCAGTGACGGAGTCAATTCCGCACACTAACACTATTGTGTCATAATCCAAACCAATCCACCAAGATTCAAAATCATAATTTTCCATATTAAGCTTAGGCCATCCATTAGCCATCCATATACAACGTCACATCTTAAGGGGGAAAGAGGTCAACGAAGTGTGACATTATGTGACATAGGGGAGAGGAGAAACATTAATTTTAAACAAAAAACTTAAAAACATATTCTCCATCTGGCTATACATATAAAGTATATGTAAAAGCGCAGTAAGTTTAATGTCACACGAATGGGTGTCCCACAAATGTGACCTCGTGTGACAAGGAAGGGGGAAAATGTAAAATATCATGAAATTCGTGTTACGTTATTTATGGATGGCCCCTTAGATCCTTCGATTATGAAAAGGGTTAAGTGAAATTGAAATGTTCGTGAAAATGTTTGAAGTGTAATCTGTACTTAAGAAAATACTAATTTGAATATAATGTACCGAGTTGCGAGTTACGAAACTCAGTCAATTTAAACTTTTATTTAATTTGCGAGCATTTATTCATTCAAGTTATATAGAATTTCTTGTTAGTCTTTTATTGCAGGTAAATCATCGATAAAGCGTTTCGTTAACTTATGGTTTCGAGATTTATTTGAGATATGTAACAACTCACTATTATTATAAAAGTTTATGAATTTCAGGTAAGTTTGTAAGATGTAAACCCCGAAACCATTAAATGGATTTGATTTGAGTGATATTCAACTCATTTCGATAGTGAATATTTTTAATCCCTAAAAGCTCGCAATAGATATCAACCAGATATCAATCAGAGTCTGAAATTAGTGCCAGGGCTACAATAGCCTCACCACTTATCTCATCATGATAGAACACAGGGCGAAAAATGGGTATCTTGGTTGCACCTCTACCTACCATTGGCAAAGGGTCCACATAACCTGATGTCTGCCGGTTTCCTTTTTGTAATTTATGTAAAATCTAATTATCATAAGGATCATTTGCACACCACATTTATACTTATATCTTGTGTCGAGTTACCTTTCGCAAAACTTCACCTTTCATCACTGCTATCTTCAGGTATAAAAGTGAGATGTGTCTTTATATTATTGGTCTTTAACCCTGGCAAAACCGCTACAACTTCTAATTGTATTTATTTTCGGCAAACTAACAGCGTAGTTACGGTACAGTGTACAACATGTTTCCACGTCGTATTAACTTGTAACACATTGACGTCACCTCTCCTTGGGAATATTATCTGCTATACAATATTGTCCTGTGGTGTGTATCTTCCATATTACACGCTCGATAGATGAGACAGTATATGCCTGCAGTATAACAGCTCCATTATATACGTTATGAAATTCACTTGGATGGTCTAGTTTATAACTTACTAGCTTTTACTCGCGTTTTTGATTAAAGTCCCGCTAAATAAGTATTCGATTCCATTAAATATATGGCTTCCTATTCTGGTCGTAGTGGCTTCCACATAAAAGATACATATAAGCTGTCGTGGTCTTTTATTTAGAATTATTTAAGACAAATAATCCTACGCTACATCATCTTTGTGTAACTCCAACGGTTTAGGCAGCGTACGCCAAGACAGCATTTTTTTTTCGACTTTCTTGATATGTATCACTGTAGTATGACCAAATTACACAAAATAATTATGAATCGTAGCCTATGTGTTATTATGATGTATACCCAATATTACTGTAAAGTTTCATTCAAATCCGTTCAGTAGTTTTTTCGTGAAAGGGGAACAAACATACATACATCTATCCTCTTAAACTTTCGCATTTACAATATTCGTATAGTCCATTGAAATGTTACATTTTTTAGGCCTTACCTTGCGTTTTTTAGAGGACGCAATTTTATTTTTTTGAAGTGTAGGGGGGGTCAGTCTAAAGCTAAAACCAAGTTTGTGGGGTCGCCACCCTGGTCCCACTGCCGCCATCTTCAAAATAGGGGTTGAAATGGTTTTTACGATGTATCTCTTAAATTATTTATCTGACAAAAAAAATGTATAAACATTTTTTGTTGCAAATTAAATTCTCTACAACTTTTGTCTAGTAACTTTTATCGTAGAACTATAAATAAAAAAGTTATAAGCGAAAATGTTAAGAAATTCAATGTTAAGCAATGTCCATTGCAACGTCATCAGAATGTGTGTTTATAAGGTTCATAATACTTTTTTTATACTCTCATTAATACCCAAATACCCAATGGACCATTAGGAAACAAAAGAACATCTGCCTGCTATTATTATTATTATTTCTAACCTCTCTTATTGTAAGAATAGCTGATAATATTGTGTTGAAGTTGTCGTTCAACTTATATCTTTTAGTTGTGCTACATATTACTGTACGTGCGGATGTATTTTATTCTGTTTTTAATTGTGAAGACCATTTCGAATGATTTTAGACACGATTTTAACTTTAGTGAAACTCCTTTTTTTTATTAGCTTTTTGACTTTTAAAAGTCAAAATGCTAATAAAAACTTTCTACTGACAACTTCAACACAATATTATCAGCTATTCTTACAATAAGAGAGGTTAGAAATAATAATAATAATAGCAGGCAGATGTTCTTTTGTTCCCTAATGGTCCCTTGGGTATTTGGGTATTAATGAGAGTACAAAAAAGTATTATGAACCTTATAAACACACGTTCTGATGACGTTGCAATGGACATTGCTTAACATTGAATTTCTTAACATTTTCGCTTATAACTTTTTTATTTATAGTTCTACGACAAAAGTTACTGAACCAAAGTTGTAGAGAATTTAATTTGCAACAAAAAATATTATACATTTTTTTTGTCAGATAAATAGTTTAAGAGATACATTGTAAAAACCATTTCAACCCCTATTTTCAAGATGGCGGCCGTGGGACAAGGGTGGCGACCCCACAAACTTGGTTTTAGCTTTAGACTGACCCCCCCTACACTTCAAAAAAATAAAATTGCGTCCTCTAAAAAACGCAACCCCAAATGTAACTTTTCAATGGACTAGTAGGATTAATCAATAATGTGGAATGATTATATTTAATATTAGCTTTTGCTAGCGACTGTGCTTCCAGGTATTAAAAGTATCATTAACGAGTAATGTAGCTTCCTATCCGTGAAAAAAAGAATTGGTTCAGTAGTTCTAGAGATTAGTCACTACAAACTTACAAACAAACACACTTTTTCTCTTTATATTATGAATATAAATTACACAAACACAACATCACGCATTTATTCCCGAAGGGGTATGCAGAGGCGCAACCAGAGCAGCCACTTTTCGCCAAGTGTGTTCCGTCCCATGATGTGATAGGGGGCGAAGCCTATCGCCATATCGGGCACAAATTCCAGACTCCGGGCTGATACTGAGCAGAAAAACCCAAATATCACTTTACCCGACCCAGGATTCGAACCCAGGACCTCAGAGCGCTGTCGCACCGCGCATGCAATACAACTACGCCACCAAGGCAGTGAATATAAATTAAGTTTGAGAAATTTGTAGACCTTATGTAATATGGATAATTTACTATTAAAACATACTTCAATGCTCATTAATTTACTTCGGTATTTATTTTACGGTTTGTGTCTCGTAAAGCGTAATCTAATTTTATTTTTTAATATCTTTTGTATGAGAAAGTAATACTTAAAGGCGTGTTTGAACTCATATGGTTGATTTAAATAGACAATTAATCCAACTCAAATGCCTCTTCTTAATAACAACTCTAAAACAAGTGCAATAAAACAAAATATATAATCACGGAATTTCATGGCAAAAATTAATTAACCACGAGTAACGTAAACAAAAGTCTAATTTGTCTTATCAATTTCCCCGAATAAAATCCTTTTAAAAGTTTTCCCATTTCTCTTGAATTGATGAAGATGAATTTTACAATACACTTACAGAGGCGGACTAATGCTTTCAGACGCTTCGGCTGACACCCGGCTTAAATGATCTTTCTAAACAACTATTGAAAAAATAGCTTCTTTTTATTTATTTATTTATTGCTTTGTATGAAGATACGAGCTTGCCGTTCACCTGGTGGTAAGCGATACGACCGCCCATAAACAGTAGAAACACCTTCCAACACCATGATTTACAAAGTATTGTATCATATTCCACTACGCTCGCCATCCTAAGACATGAGATGTTAATTCTTATTTTGTTCAGTAGTTCCATTGGCTACAATGTCCTTCAAACTGAAAACTGGCAACTGGAATAGTGAGTAGTCACTGTTGTACTCAAGTAATAATTTGGCGGCAGAAACAGACATTGCGGTGGTACCTATCTAGGTAGGCTCTCACATATGGGACACCTACCACCAGTAAACTTGTTGGTGCTTACCTTAGTTTATTTAACGTTAAGGTTAATTTAGCCATGTAACGCTAAGAACCGAATTGCTTGTTCTATGTCTGATTAAATTAAAAGGGATCTGGGAGCCTAATTGGAGCCTAATTTAGGTTTGGATTTCCAGGGACTCGTAAGAGTGAATGTAGTTTGTTATTGCTGTTTGATATTTGATTACAAGAACTTTTAATGGACGGTGGTATCAATAATTAGGAAATAGCCATGTTATTTTAAAAAGTACCCTTCATTAAATAGCACAGTACATTTGACATTGCATTTATAAAAGAAACCACATACTTGTTTTTACCTCTAATAACATTGTATGCCAAAAATCATTCATGAATAATAAATATTGTCGTAAAAAATCCCGGCTTTATTTTCCTGATTTTTCGATCACTTTCTGTAAATATGGTGTGTGTAAGTGTATTTCTGACTGAAAGTATGATGTCGCCGCTCCGACAAATTCTATTTAAGTATTTATAATATTGTAACCTTAGGACGTATATAATCGAAATTACTGTTTATTATTATTTAATTTGTCGAAACTTACCCTTTTATTGTACATCTACGGAGAGAGTATATGTATATTAAGTATAAGTTACAAGAAGACAAGTAAGTACTTTATATAGTTTGAATACCGAAAATATGCTCACATCAAGGCTTTACTATTATAAAAACACTATACATAATATAAATACCTAGTGATTTTTCCCACTTATTCCCGCCGAAATCTATTACAATACTTGCTGAAATTCAATTTAGTTAGAGTACAAATATTTTTATTTTCATTCACACGTGCAATTTAACCCGGGGAAGATTTCTCGTTTCAGTAAACTGCTAGTTCGCGTGTAAGTTTTAAATGGAAATTTAAAGACAACCAAAAGAAACATTTAACGAAAAAGTTTCGTAATGCGAGTACTTCAGGGTTAGGTTGGCGTGGCGGGTAACAATTTAACTTCTAAACTAGGGAGAAAATATTTTGGCGTGCTAACTTATCCGGGTGAGTTGTTCTAAATAAAATTCCTGTTTAAAAGTTCAGTTAATTTACCTTGTATTGTGTGCGTAAGTTTAATTTTTATGAGGGCACGGCATAGAGATTCTTTTGCACCTGATGATAAGCGAATTACGGTCCAGACAGAGTATCGACTAACGAAAGATGATTATCCCCTACCAGTCGACATAATTACGCCGGCCTGTTCGATGTAAATGCATAGGCTGATACGGAAACGCAATCCACTGACGTGGGCCACATACGGATCTTACACCTTTGTACGTCGGTCGCTATCTAGGTGGATTGAAATTCCATAGCATCATAAAACAAATGATTTAAAGCCACAATACTCATATAAGAACGTATTTTCTGATCATGTTCCTGCTAGTTTTATTTGTCCAATTGTCTACCAGTTTCCGCGCTCTCATTATTTCCTTATACTCGGGTACACTGTGAATTCTTTTCATTCTATCATGCCAAGAAATTCTTTTAATTTAAATTATATACTTTTTATAATGTAGGAGTAAAAAAACTTTGTATTCATGTCTTCGTCTTCGCGAAATTATTTAATATATTCTCCTTTGTATGAAAAATAAAATCATAAACAGTACGCGTTCATTTATTTTCTACTAAAACAACGAATAAGTAAATTATCTTTAATGTCAAGATGCAAAACGATAAACTTATGATATTGGAAGACCGCGTCTTCAATTCCACATCATAAAAAGGTTTGTTAATATTATCACCAGTTGATTAACTGTATAGAAATAATGTTACACAAATATGCAACAGAATATCGCAGAAATTAATTTCTAAACACTTAAAATATTCTACGGAGTGTTAAATTCTATTCTTGAATTCATACAAGTTTTGGTACACCTCTCCAAAATCTATACATGCGAAACACAAAGAGAAAACTTAATTAATTTAACAATACTACAAAGAAACGTTTCTTTGAGTTCCATGTGAGTAGAATTTGAAGGTTGTTACTTTTAATAGAAGCCTTCAAAGAGAACGATCTAAAATCCTTTGTTATATACTCAAATATACTCAAACAGGTACTAAGTTATACAGTGCGTACAGTTATCGACAAAAGGCAAGTCATCGACATTTTTATTTTGAAATGTTATATTCAAGCACCATTGATTGGAGTGAGAGACTAATTTTCAGAATTATAATATTTAGAAGACGCACCATTTAAATCTGCTCGTGGTAGAATATATTTTATATCCACCAGGATAGTGACCACCGTACACAAGTTGTTAAAACCCGCTACAGTGGCCCACCTAAGTGTGTCGCGTTCTGGGATCAGTCTGTAGAGGTACATCGGGTTCCAACATGCCAGAATAATTGTGTCGACTGTCCAGGTATAATCACCTCTCGTCAGACGGCATTCTATTGGACCCTAATCCACTTACCATCAGGGGAAATGAGGTCACTTTGTGGTGCACGTATGAAAAAGGTCGGTTGCTTAGTTGTTAGTGTTTTGTTTTTTTGTGCTTAAAATATGCGAAGCAGAGAGAAAGTGACAAAGTAGCCACTAGTAAAAAGTATGTCTATTAATTAATCGGGGGTTTAATTAACAAAAAAAAAAGATCACTTCGTTTCTATAGAGTTGAGTAATTTTAGTGGAAGGTAGATATCATGATACTTTTAATTTAAAAAAATATATTTTTAAAGATATGATATGAATTAATTGTATGTTTACAATTATCTTTAAGAAAACTTATTTTTAAATCGCTCTAAATAGTAGAGGAGGCCCGGCCCAGAAGTGGGACAGTATATAATACAGGGCTAATATTATTGTCCTATTCTTATTTCTATTACTGAAACTGATAATATATCTTTCATTGTGTATCTATTAAGAGAATGAAAAATTGTTGGGCAGTGAGGTTTATTGGGCGAATTTATCAGATCACGCGGCGTGCCGTAATATCCCCGGTGCCGATAGTGTGGTCAGACTATCATGTAATCTATAGTATATTTACCAAAATGAAATATCGTATAAGAACAAAATTGGATATTTTTCGGCGGCAGTAAGTCTAAGGTAATATTACGGAATAAATCAGATACGTAATAATTAATATTATGGAAAAAAACAGACGAAATCCATCTTATAATTAACTTAAGAATGAGTTTAAAGACAATTAATTTGTTTTATGAGCATGAGATATACTTATTTCCTCACAGAGATCACTTTAAAAACTAAATAATCTTATTTATCTACTAATATTATTGCATACGAAAGTTTGTGAAAATATTTAGATGTTTGCATGTTTGTTAAAAATAAACGCATAAACAGCTCAATGGATTTGGATGAAATTTGGTAATTCGGTTTGGCTAAGTACATTAAACAAGGTCGATACCCCAGACCCTCGATAAACAGAAAAGGCGCAAAAGTTTCTTGATTTTAGGATTTTATAAGGATAACACTATTTGTACGCAAAGTGGATAGAGGAACCTCTCATACTTATTTGCGTTATTATCTCGTTTGAAAGGGACGGTTCTTAGATAGGGATAAAAATTCAAACCATTTCATATCACAATGGCTTGTTGTAATTTCGGATTGAAGATAAGTAGCCATAGGATTCGAGAGCAACGCTTTTATGGGCATTTATTTTTAACGGGCTTTGTTAAATTTTAATCGGGACAATACAGATTTTTTTTTTAAATATCTGCCTTTATACAGAACCTGGTCTTGTTCATAGCTTCGTCCGCTTGATAAGCCCTTCACGCTACAAATTTCTCTAAAACACTAAGTCGCCTGCGCCATCGATTTGAAAATTCAGATAAAAAAAATCTTTTACTTCCCATGGGAGCAAATTACGGGGATACAATGTAGTTTATGTTTTAATCCAGGACATGTTCTACTCGTGTGCCAAATTTCATTTCAAAACCGTTCAGTTATTTCTGCGTTTACTTTTAACAAACATTTTCACAAACTTTCGTATTTATAGTATTAGAAGTAAGATAAGACAACAAGGATTGTATACTATAAAGAGTTAAAGTCAAGCAATTGACTTCACCAAAAACATAACTCAGTTCCTTTTACACATCGTGTAAAAATCATTCTCCAATCTCCGCTGTTATGATAATAGAATAGGGTAAAGAAAAGAGGAAAAGAGGATCGTAACAGTATACAATATCTATATTCCATAATGTAATTGAACCTATGTCGATATTTTGAAATAATCTTTCTTTTCTCCCAAGTTACACATCAGCTTTCACTATAGAGAAATTAAATAAAATCTTATACAAACTTACTTGTATCTTGAACGGATGTTTTTTGGGTTATAATTATTTTGAAAAACCTCTATTACAGCATTAAGTATGTATTATGATTTTAACCTGTTTTGTGTTAAAAGTACGTAATATATTAATTAATAAGACCTATTTAATAAGGCTGACTTGATAAATACAACATTCGCTTGCTACAATATATAATAACAGATCGACTTTTTAGTAATTCCATTTAGTTCAATAGTGTTGACGAAAGAAAATTAAAATAAAATTGTCTTCAAATTTTAAAATCAATAAGACCACATAGATTTTGAGGAACAACATTTCAAATCCCACACACGACTGTAAATCTTGTTTGAATACGACGGCCGTGTTTGTGGGGCTAACGTCTTCAGCAAATGTCTTCAAAATGTTACGCGCGACAGTTTTGAACGTGGAACTATGACGAAACCGTTCGGAATGTTTGCATTCCTACTGGAATCCACCAATTGATTAGGCGACTTGGGAGCTTAGCATTCAAGTCTGGAATGTCACCAATGTTGAGTTTCATTATCTATTCAATCTTGAGATCTTTATGAGCGTTGTGGAATTAGGTACACTTAAAAATAAACTCAAGAGATGAAAAAAAAATCGTAAAGTTACCATTTTATTAATTAATATGCAATTCCATGTCACATTTAGAGTATATAAAATGTCAATAAATTCATATTATCACTCTTAAAATATCCATATTTGGTACAATTAACAGCACTGAAAAAAAAAATGGATTTTAATATACGTGATTATTTGTTTACATTTAATTTTTACTTACCAGAATTAAACAGTACGTTCAATCTTCACTCCGAAGTAAATTTCTTTGACGAATCTAGGAGTAATATGGCATCATTCTGTATCTCTTCCCTCTAGGAGCAGCATGCAAGTTCTGAAATCTTTAGATAACTTACTTTTAACAATCACATTCATCTTGCTAAAGTTTTAGTATAAGAAATATTTCCTTTTTCAAACATTAACGGTTTCTTCAATGAATTCCAATTTATTTCAACGTTTAGTTAATTTGGCATTCGTAAAAGGCAAGGGTCAGAAAATTGGATTTCTATCATCGGAAACGAAAGGGTCTTGTAGTGCGAAGAAATCTATAGAACGGTGTTGTCAGTGTTGAGTGGTTCGACCTTTCGAAAACATACCTGTAATATTAAGGTTGAAGTGAAATGTTGGCGTATCCAGAGTTTTAATAAGTTTTATAGATATTAATTTATGAGACGAAGCGCACAATTTTATTTATTTTTTTATTTTATAATTTAATAAAATTATCACAGACTAAAACCATAAGTACTTATTAAGAACATAAGAAATAACAACGTGTGATTTAAAAAAAAAACAGAAACTATCATATACCGTTGGATTGTTTATTCCGAATTAATGACCCATTAAATGGGAGGTTCTGATGAAATTGAGTATTTCATTATGACTTATTTTTCGTCTTTATTACCTTTTATAATCATAATAAAACACAAGTGATACCATTTTAATATACTACCGCCTTTATTTAATTATAATATTATGAACATAACAAGAAAAAACTTCACCAAGCCCTTCATCAACTAATGCAACATATACAAGACACAGCCCGCACCTTTAGATTTCACGAAACAGCTTTTCATTCTCCAGCTTTACAAGTTAAAAATGGAACGCCCGTGTAGTATATATAGTGTATTTTCATGAACAGCGCCCTCGACCTCGCCTTAACAAGAAGACAAGAATTTCTCATTTAAGTGACACTAACAATACCGTACTGAAGT